>NC_056711.1:2631816-2691565 GCF_018831695.1 Puntigrus tetrazona | reverse complement strand
GAAGAATCTGAAATAGAGAACAGCTAAAAACTTCCTTTCGCTTTCTCCTAAAATAAAGTCTCTCTCGAGTCTGAACTCCATTAATCTCAATCTCAGCGGTTAAAGGATCTTCGCGAGAGTCTAGAAATCGCCTCGTCTCAGCAGATATTTATGGATTTTGTGTTTATATGAAGAATTCCATCTGGTAACACGCGTCGCTATAGAACCACAATTCAATTTACGTATACTTCGCCCGGCGTCACGTGCGTAGGCGTAACAGCGAGCACGCATTTATAGTTGGTGCATTTGTAGACTTTTAATAATTTGCGAGATATATTAATAAAGGCTAAATCAGAGATGTTATTTTGAGCTCTGGATAAATTAATTACTTTATTTTTCCATATTTAACCGATGTTGAACATCCCAGCAGGCCAATCAGCTTTCAGTATCTTCAATCATCAAACCTGTTCGCAAACCTGCTTGAAATAAAGCTATTATTGAAAATATAGAATAATTGCAGATTTAGAAAGAAGTCATAGGAAAATATTGAGAACTAGTGAGATTTGATATAGGGACAGCCTTACATTTTATAAAGAAAATTAGAAACAAAACATTGAGTAAAGAATGTTACTAAGGTACCCCAAGCAGAGGTGGGGGCAGGCAGAGGGCAATCACTAAACGAAAAACAATCCGGAGGTCAGCAGGAAACTAGGCAGGGGACAGACAGAGGCCGCTCAGAAACCATAGTCAGGGCAAATCAAGACTAGATGTGTAGGTGGCTGTGTATCGTGAATGAGGTGCCGGGTTTGACGTGAAAGGCTGATGGGAAATGTAGTCCGAAGGTCACTGCGACAGTGGCGATGATGTTGCAATGGTTATTTGCGGATGCTCAGAATTTTATCCCTCTCTTTTGCCATGTCTCTCACCCAGCTGATGTTTGCTTTGATCGTGTATAGATATATGTCGTTCCAACTGCATAGTTCCCTCCATGCTCACCTCGAGTTGGGTTCTGGGACTCATCCCTGCGTCACTGGATCACCAACTTCCTGACCGACAGACCACCAAGCCGTACAGATGGGAAGAAACACCTCATCTCCTCCCTCACTCTCAGCACTGGAGCCCCTCAGGACGTATTTCTGAGGCCCCTGCTGTACTCGCTGTACACACATGACTGTGTGGCCACTACAAACTCCACCCACCATCATTAAATTTGCTTTGGCGGCACTGTAGAAGTGCGTGGGCCTGGTCTCAACAACGATGAGATAAGCCTGCGCTTCAGGAGATCAACAACCTGGAGAGATGGTGTCAGGAGAACAATCTGCTCCTGAGCGTCAGCAAAACAAAGGGTTAATAGTGGACTTAGTGGACAGCACGAAGCAGATGCGCTCTTACCATCCCATCATGATCAACTGGGACCCCAGTGGAGAGAGTGGACAGTTTCCGGTACCTGGGTGTTCATCATCACAGGACCTGTCTTGGTCCTGTCCACATCAACACCCTGGTGAAGAAGAAGGCCCGGCAGGCGTCTTTACCATCTGAGGCAGTTAAAGGACTTGAGACTCCATCTCAGGTGCTCAGGAACTTTTACACCTGCACCACTTCGGGAGTGTCCTGGCCGGAAACATCACCTCCTGGATTAGGGAACAGCACCATGCAGGACAGGCCGAGCTCTTCAGAGGTGATACAGGTCAGCTGGCGCACCATCCGCACTGAGCTCCCTGTGCTGCAGCACATCTACAACAAGCGGTGCTGTACCAGGGCCAGGAAGATCGTGGAAGACCTCAGCCATCCCAGCAATGGACTCTTTTCTCTGCTGCGTTCAGCAAGCGCTTCGTTCCCTGAAGGCAAAACAGAGAGAGATTGAGGAGGAGCTTCTTCCACATGAGCCATTCAGTCTAGACCAGAGAAGCGCAGTACCTAATCACCGGGATTCCCATATCCCACCTCTTTCCCCAGATACTCGCCACTTACAATTGGACAATTACACAGGAAAATATTGCACTAGTCACTTTGCAGCCACTTTTACACTTTACACTTTATATCTTATACTTTATATTTTATATTCTATACTTTTTTTATTTTTATACTTTACTTTACACACTTCTTTTTATACATATTTTTATATTTTATGTTTATATATATAATTAAATTTGGCTTTCTATTTTAAAGCTGGATGGTTGTAAAGAACATTTCACTGCATGTACCATGTGTATGTATGTGTATGTGACAAATAAAATTTTAATTTGAATTTGAAATGACCACTTTTCTTGTGGCACTGAATAAATAAGCATTTTAAAAACTTATTAAGTAAACCATAACATTAATCCGAAATATTGATGAAATCCAAATAAAGAAAGGATCTCAAAACAAGACCAGAGAAAAAAATCCCATACAAATATACCACTTCAAGAAAGAATGGAGATTGAAGTTAGATGAAGTTCGATCGTTCTATTCAGATGGGATTAAAAATTTCAAAAGGTGTTTAAACTATGAACAGATTATTTTTGGATTTATTATTTAATAAGCGTCATGTGGCGTGAATAGGTGGATCACAAAATAAATGCATAATGAATATATATACACTAAATAAAGTAATGAATCAGTTGACGTATCTGATTAATCAACAGTATGTGTATAATTTATTAGGATCAGATTAATCAGGGTTGCCAGTTTTTGGTTTTACTAGATCAATCTTGTGTTCCAGTATAAAGGAGTCAACAATGTGTTTTGCAACCTAAATCTGACATGAATATTTTTAGTTCTGATATTTTTAAATACAAACACACATGAACTAAAAAGTTTACATTGTAGCAACGTGTGTGTGTGTTTGTAACTGCCTCAAGACATCAAACATACACTTGTATTTGTGTTTTAGTTTCTTTTCTATGCACTTGTTCTTAGTTCATTAATAAAACATTGGGCCAAAGGATGAAAGTGATTTAAATCAAACATGATTGTATTCAAACTGAAGCTAAAACATACAACACACAGAACTAACATAGGAGAGTTATTCTAAGGTTTATTTGAACTAATCATGCAAGTACAACCCGTCAACGATTCGTCCAAATTTAGCTTCAGCAGTGCTCCATTAGGTTCATTTATTTACAGTGAAACTCATTTTGACAAACCCTCTTCAAGGACCAAACACATTCCAGCATTCGGCTCTCTTCTCTGGACAGATGACCACTGTCTGGAAATCCCTTCATCATCCATTCATAATCATAGCCACATGAGATACAACACTTGAAAAACCCCCGAATATAACAGCAGCATATTTAATTAAAAAAAAAAAAATGAAAAAATGAAAAAGAAAATTCAAGCAGAATCAATAATTTATGAATAATTTATTATCATTGATTAAAAATGTACAATGTAATCAATTATTTAGTAGCTCTAGGGCAGCCTGCAATCAATCAACTGAATAAATAAAGATTTCTTTTGAAATCTAATTATTAAGACTAATTATTATTAAGATGAAGTGTTCTGCTTATTTACACTTTTCTAAGTATTTCTCTACACTAATTTGTAGAGAAACTAAACATATCGATCTGTGGCTCCTGCAGCATCCCACACAGGCTCCTCACAGACTAGAGCAGAGGATCAAAAGCCCTTCACCATCAGTCCATGATCCTCTGCTCTTTCCCTGGAGGCGACCAGGAAGCTATTCCTGCACTTCCTGTGTCCCTCCTGCTCACTGTTCACAGACAATCAATTTATCTAGTCTGAGTCCTAACAAGACAAGCAGATACAGTCAGATAAGTGGTGTGTCACTGGCCACCTGCTCAGTGTAACCAAGGGTGGCGCTCAATGTCCTCTAAACCGGGCCGATCTAGAGGCCGATACACTGAGACACCAGCCAATCAGCTGGCGGCACTCTGTTACACAACAACACAGTGTTCAGGAACACAGAGCGCCGCTCCACCTGGATCTGGGCGTGAGTTGGTCTCTTGCCTGTGGACAGCTCTCTAGGAAGTGCAGTCTGCTTCTGAGGTGACCCTCAATGTGCCTCTGAAGGGAAACAGCCGCACTGAGATGTTGTGAGCGTCACCCGACCGACCGACTCAGGCGCCGTAGCCGGTCCCGCGATAGCGCTGCGCGCCGAGAAACCACTCAGGAGGCGTGCTGAAAAGTGCCTGGAGAGACAGCAAGAGCACAGGCGTCAACAAGAAGAGGCTCCGGTCAAAACAGACTCAAAAGTCCACAAGCAAACTCAGATCACTGCAGTAGAGATCAAAGCAACCTACCAAGTGTCTGCCAGGCCGAGTCTTTGAGCAGATCTCCACAGCGAAGTCAGCGAGCTTGATGTCGTGGCAAAGTCTGCTGGAGATCAGCAGGTTCTCGGTTTGGCGTCGGTGCAGGACTCCGCGGCTCTGCGCAGTGTTTCAGCGCGCGATCAGCTGCAACAGCACTTTCTTGGCCAGACTCTCCTCCAGGCGTCCGTTCTGCTTACACGAAACTCTCCAGATCCTGGCAAAGGCAGGGCGCTCCAGGACCAGGTGTATGCGTCTGGGAAAGTCTAACCACTCCAGCAGCTGCAGGACGGTTAGGGCGAGCCAGGAGCCGAATTGACCAGACTCATCAGCGCCACTTCCAGCGGCAGCTGATCTGGCCGTCCTGCAGGACAAGCGCTGCGTTATATCCGAAAGCGCTCAAGCAGAGCAAACAGAGCAACAGATCGGCTCTGAACTCCACGGCCTCTCAGGCTCGAGTGTTCCTCTCTTAGAGGCGTGCTTGATGGCCACCTGTAGACAGATGAAGACCCACGCTGACTACTTATCACCGACCCACGTTTACGGCAGCAGCATTTCTAAAGGCCGTTTAACTGGGGGAGGTGAGAGAAAGTCTTACTGGCAGTCCATCAGACCTGCGGGGTCCAAGCGTACACCGAGCCGAAAGATCCACCTCGCCCCAGCAATGAGCCCTTCACACTACGCTTCTGCAACACACAAGATCACAAAACCTCTTTAACAGAAAACAAGCTGCGGCATCTGCCTGTAACTGAACCTTGCTGTGCGTGACAACTCGTTTAGTGAGTGGTGAGGTGTTTTAAGTGCACTCTGACCTCTGCGGGGCGTTTTGTAGCTCTTCTGTAGAGGGGGCGGACCCTCATCCTCCTGGCTGCCGCTCTGTCCTTCCTCTTCCCGTGAGGCTGATCTGTGGACTGAAGCAGCCCGCTCTGGCGGCAGAGGGCAGTGTACCCAGAGGCAGCTCTTGGCTCCAAGGCTAGTTTGGGTTTGTCAGCGGTTCCCGTCTTCATGCCAGGCCGCGTCTCCCAACCTCCTGAGCAGCCGTCTGAGAGACAGCGGCTCCTGGATCTGGAGGCGGCGGAGGCTGCTGTATTTCACACATCAGACACTTACAGCCTTCAATAATCAACCAATGTCACTGGTCATCCTGTTCCTTTACATTTTAAACTCTCTATTTGGTCTTGAAATGCATTTGAAACAGCTCTGTAGTTTCCCAGCATTATAATTGTGACAGAATTAAACCACGTGTTTTCCACATTCATTCTGTTAAACAATGAACTTATCACAGCATAACATACCAATAATAAACCAAAATTAAAACACTCACCACGTCTTTCACTCATATGCCGGCGGCTCACAATCTCCTCCAAACTCAATAAATCAATAAAAATGTAATTAATTAATTAATTAAAGGAAGAATAAAGGGAAAAGGAAGGAAGAAAACAAAGAAAGAAAGAAAAGAAAAAAGAAAGAAAATAAATAGGAAGAAATCTGAAATAAGAGAACAATAAAAACTTCCTTTCGCGCTACTCCTAAAATAAAGTCTCTCTCTCGATCTGAACTCCGTGAAAATCTCAATCTCAGCAGTTAAGGATCTAAAAAAAGTCTCTGAAATGCTTACTCGTCTCTCAACCAGCAGATATTTATAGATTTTTGTGTTTATATAAAGAAAATTCATGCAGTAACACGCGTCGCTATAGAAACCACAATTCAATTTCACGACTTCTACTTGCGCCCGACGTCACGTGCGTGAAGCGTAACTTCTTGAGAGCACGCATTTATCGTTAGCGTTGCATTTTGTAGACTTTTTAATATTAATTTGCGAGATGTATTAATAAGAGCATAAATCAGAGATGTTATTTTGAGCTCTGGATAAATTGATTTCGCTATTTTCGCATATTTAACCGATAGTTGTCAGCAGGCCAATCAGCTTTTCCAGTATCTTCAGTAAGCGTCATCAAACCTGTTAGCAAACCTGCTTGAAAATAAAAACTATTATTGAAAAATATAGAATAATTGCAGATTTAGAAAATCGCATGGAAAATATTGGGAACTAGTGAAGTTTGATATGAGGACAGCCTTTGTTTATAAAGAAAAATTAGAAACAAAAGCGAAAAAGAAAAACATTGAAGTAAGAGATATTACTAAAATTGCCCAAGCAGAGAGTCGGGGCAGGCAGAGAACAATCACTAAGCGAAAAAACAATCCGAGGTCAGCGAGGGAAACTAGGCAGGAAACAGACCAGAAACCGCTCAGGAAACCATAGTCGGGAGCAAATCAAGACTAGATGTGTGAGTGGCTTTAATGTGTGCGTAAATGAGAGTCGCAGGTTTGACCGTGAAAGGCTGATGGGAAATGTAGTCGAGGAGTGCGACAGTGGCGATGATGTTGTAGTTATTTTACGGATGCTCAGAGATTTTATCCCTCTCTTTTATGTCTCTCTGCCAGCTGATGTTTATGTGATCGTGTGAATATGTAATCGTTCAACACCATAGTTCCCTCCATGCTCACCTCGAAGTTGGAGGTTCTGGGACTCATCCCTGCGTCACTGGATCACCAACTTCCTGACCGACAGACCACAAGCCGTACAGATGGGAAAAACACACCTCATCCTCCCTCCTCTCAGCACTGGAGCCCCTCAGGGTTGTGTTCTGAGCCCCCTGCTGTACTCGCTGTACACACATGACTGTGTAAGCCTACAAACTCCACCACCATCATTAAATTTGCTGGCGACACTGTCGTGGTGGGCCTGGTCTCCAACAACGATGAGATGGCCTACCTTCAGAGATCAACAACCTGGAGAGATGGTGTCAGGAGAACAATCTGCTCCTGAAGCGTCAGCCAAAACAAAGGGAGTTAATAGTGGACTTGATGGACGGCACGAAGCAGGTGCGCTCTTACCATCCCATCATGATCAGCGGGACCCCAGTGGAGAGAGTGGACAGTTTCAGTACCTGGGTGTTCACATCGCCGCAGGACCTGTCTTGGTCCTGTCACATCAACACCCTGGTGAAGAAGGCCCGGCAGCGTCTTTACCATCTGAGGCGGTTAAGGGACTTCAGACTCCCATCTCAGGTGCTCAGGAACTTTTACCTGCACCATCGAGGAGTGTCCTGGCCAGGAAACATCACCTCCTGGTTGGGAACAGCACCATGCAGGACAATGAGCTCTTCAGAGGTGAAATGCAGTCAGCTGGCGCACCATCCGCACTGGAGCTCCCTGTGCTGCAGCATCTACAACAAGCGGTGCTGTACCAGGAGCCAGGAAGATCGTGGAAGACCTCAGCCATCCCAACAATGGACTCTTTTCTCTGCTGCGTTCAGCAAAGCGCTTTACGTTCCCTGAAGGCAAACACAGAGATTGATTGAGGAGCTTCTTCCCATGAGGCCATTAGATCTAGACAGAGACGGCATGTACCTAATCACCGGGATTCCCATGTCACCTCTTTCCCCAGATACTGCGCCACTTACAATTGGACAATTACACAGGAAAATATTGCACTAGTCACTTTTGCACAGTTACTTTACACTTTACACTTTATATCTTATACTTTATATTTTATATTCTATACTTTTTTTATTTTTATACTTTACTTTACACACTTACTTTTTATACATATTTTTATATTTTATATTTATATATATAATTAAATTTGGCTTTCTATTTTAAAAGCTAGATGGTTGCTAAAGAACATTTCCTGCATAACCATTACCATGTATGTATGTGTATGTGACAAATAAAATTTTAATTGAATTTGAAATGACCACTTTTTCTTGTAGCACTGAATAAATAAAGCATTTTAAAAAACTTATTAGTAAACCTTAACATTAATCCAAAATATTGATGAAATCCAAATAAAGAAAGGATCTCAAAACAAGACCAAGAGAAAAAAAAATCCCATACAAATATACCATGAAGAAAGAATGGAGATTGAAGTTAGATGAAGTTAGATCGTTTCTATTCAGATGGGATTAAAATTTCAAAAAAGTGTTTAAACTATGAACACATTATTTTGGTTATTATTTAATAAGCGCCATGTGTAGCGTGAATGAGTGGATCACAAAATAAATGCATAATAGATATATATACACTAAATAAAGTAATGAATCAGTTAGCGTATCGATTAATCAACAGTATGTGTATAATTTATTAGGATCAGATTAATCAGGGTTGCCAGTTTTTGGTTTTACTGAATCAATCTTGTGTTCCAGTATAAAGGAGTCAACAATGTGTTTTTAACCCTGGAAATCCTGACATGAATATTTTTTAGTTTCTGATATTTTTTTAAATACAAAACACACATGAACTAAAAGTTTACATTGCTTAGCCTTAGCAATGTGTGTGTGTTTGTGCTGCCTCAAGACATCAAACATACACTTGTATTTGTGTTTTAGTTTCTTTTCTATGCACTTGTTCTTAGTTCATTAATAAAACATTGGGCCAAGGATGAAGGTGATTTAAATCAAACATGATTGTATTCAAACTGAGCTAAAACATACAACCGCAAACTAACATAGGAGAAGTTATTCTAAGGTTTATTTGAACTAATCATGCAATGCAACCCGTCAACGATTCGATCCAAATTAGCTTCAGCAGTGCTCCATTAGGATTCATTTATTTACAGTGAAACTCATTTTGACAAACCCTCTTCAGGACCAAACACATTCAACGTGGCTCTCTTCTCTGGACAGATGACCACTGTCACAAATCCTTCATCATCCATTCATAATCATAGCCACATGAATACAACACTTGAAAAACCCCCGAATATAAAGCAGCATGATATTTAAAAAAAAAAAAATAGAAAAAATGAAAAAGAAAATTCAGGCAGAATCAATAATTTATGAATAATTTATTGTCATTGATTAAAATGTACAATGTAATCAATTATTTTAGTAGCTCTAGGGCAGCCTGCAATCAATCAACTGAATAAATAAAGATTTCTTTCAAAATCTAATTATTAAGACTAATTATTAACAAGATCGTGTTCTGCTTATTTACACTTTTCTAAGTATTTCTCTACACTAATTGTAGAAACTAAACATATCGATCTGTGGCTCCTGCATCCACACAGAGCTCCTCACAGACTGGAGCAGAGGATCAAACCCTTCACCATCAGTCCATGATCCTCTGCTCTTTCTGGAGGACGACCAGGAAGCTGTTCCCTGCACTTCCTGTGTCCCTCCTGCTCACCCTGTGCAAACAATCAATTTATCTAGTCTGATCCTAACAAGACAGGCAGATAAGTCAGATAAGTGTGTGTCACTGGCCACCTGCTCAGTGTAACCAGGGTGGCGCTCAATGTCCTCTAAACCGGGCGATCTGGGCCGATACACTGAGACACCAGCCAATCAGCTGGCGGCACTCTATTACACACAACACAGTGTTCAGGAACACAGAGCGCCACGCTCCACCTGGATCTGGGCGTGAGTTCGGTCTCTTGCCTGTGGACAGCTCTGAGGGAAGTGCAGTCTGCTTCTGGAAGTGACCCTCAATGTGCCTCTGAAGGAAACAGCCGCACAAGATGTTGTGAGCGTCCCGACCGACCAAACCCGTGGCGGTCCTTGCAGCGATATGGCGCTGCGCGAAACCACTCAGGAGGGGCGTACTGAAGAGTGCCTGAGAGAGAGACAACAAGAGCACAGGCGTCAACTGAAGAGGCTCCGGTCAAAACAGACTCCAAAGTCCACAAACAAACTCAGATCACTGCAGTAGAGATCAAAGCAACCTGCAAAGTGTCTGCTTAAGGCGAGTCTTTGAGCAGATCTCCACAGCGAAGTCAGCAGCTTGATGTCGTGTGAGTCTGTGGAGATCAGCAGGTTCTCGGTTTGGCGTCGGTGCAGGACTCCGCGGCTCGCAGTGTTTCAGCGCGCGCGATCAGCTCACGCAGCACTTTCCAGCCAGACTCTCCTCCAGGCGTCCGTTCTGCTTACAGAAACTCTCCAGATCCTGGCAAAGGCAGGGCGCTCAGGACCAAGGTGTATCGTCTGGAAAAGTCTAACCACTCCAGCAGCTGCAGGACGTTGGGGCAGGCAGGAGCCGAATTGACCAGACTCATCAAGCGCCTACTTCCAGCGGCAGCTGATCTGGCAAATCCTGCAGGACAAGCGCTGCGTTATATCCAGCGCTCAAGCAGAACAAACAGAGCAACAGGTCGGCTCTGAACTCCACGACTCTCAGGCTCGGTGTTCCTCTCTTAGAGACGTGCTTGATGGCCACCTGTAGACAGATGAAGACCACGCTGACTACTTATCACCGACCACGTTTACCGGACAGCAACATTTCTAAAGGCCGTTTAACTGCAGGGAGGTGAGAGAAAGTCTTACTGGCAGTCCATCAGACCTCACGGGTCCCAGCGTACCGAGGCGAATCCACCTCGCCCCAGCAATGGGCCCTTCACATCACCTTCTGCAACACACAAGATCACAAGAAACCTCTTTAACAGAAAACAAGCTCACGGCATCTGCACCTGTAACTGAACCTTACTGTAGCGTGACAACTCGTTTAGTGAGTGGTGAGGTGTTTTAAGTGCACTCTGACCTCTGCGGGAGCGTTGGCAGCTCTTCTGTATGAGAGGGCGGACCCTCATCCTCCTGGCTGCCGCTCTGTCGCTTCCTCTTCCCCGTGAGGCTGATCTGTGGGACACAGAAAGCGGCCAACTCTGGCGGCAGAGGAAGCGTGTACCCAGGCAGCTCTTGGCTCCAAGGCTGGTTTGGGTTTGTCAGCGTTCCCAGCGTCTTCGCCAGAGCCGCGTCTCCCAACCTCCTGAGCAGCCGTCTGAGAGACAGCAGCTCTCCTGGATCTGGAGCGCCGGAGGCTGCAATATTTCACACATCAGACACTTACAGCCTTCAATAATCAACCAATGTCACTGGTCACATCCTGTTCCTTTACATTTTTAAACTCTCTATTTGGTCTTGAAATGCATTTGAGCAGCTCTGTAGTTTCCCAGCATTATAATTGTGACAGAATTAAACACGTGTTTCACATTCATTCTGTTAAACAATGAACATCACAGCATAACATACCAATAATAAACCAAAATTAAAACACTCACCACGTCTTTCACTCCCATATGGCAGCTCACAATCTCCTCCAAACTCCAATAAATCAATAAAAATGTAATTAATTAATTAATTAAAGGGAAGAATAAAGGGAAAAGGAAGGAACAACGAAGAAAAGAAAGAAAGAAAGAAAGAAAGAAAGAAAGAAAATAAATAGGAAGAAATCTGAAATAAAGAGAACAATAAAAACTTCCTTTGAAACGCTACTCCTAAAATAAAAGTCTCCTCTAGATCTGAACTCCGTGAAAATCTCAATCTCAGCAGTTAAGGATCTTTAAGAAGTCTCTGAAATCGCCTCGTCTCTCAATCCAGCAGATATTTATGGATTTTTGTGTTTTATATATGAAGAATTCATACGGTAACAACCGCGTCGCTATAGAAACCACAATTCAATTTACACGTATGCCGCCCGACGTCACGTGCGTGAGCATAACTTGCCGAGCGAACACGCATTTATCGTTAAGCGTTGCATTTTGTGAACTTTTTAATATTAATTTGCGAGATGTATTAATAAAGGCATAAATCAGAGATGTTATTTTGAGCTCTGGATAAATTGATTTATATTTTCCCATATTTAACCCGATAGTTGTCAGCAGGCCAATCAGCTTTCAGTATCTTCAGCGCGTCATCAAACCTGTTACGCAAACCTGCTTGAAAATAAAAACTATTATTGAAAAATATAGAATAATTGCAGATTTAGAAAAGTCGCATGGAAAATATTGGGAACTAGTGAAGTTTGATATGAGGACAGCCTTTGTTTATAAAGAAAAATTAGAAACAAAAACGAAAAAGAAAAACATTGAGTAAGAGATATTACTAAAATTGCCCAGAAAGCAGAGGTGGGGCAGGCAGAGAACAATCACTAAACGAAAAACAATCCGAGGTCAGCTTGCAGGAAACTAGGCAGAAACAGACAGAGAAACCGCTCAGAAACCATAGTCAGGGGCAAATCAAGACTAGATGTGTGAGTGGCTTTAATGTATGTGCGTGAATGAGAGTGCGGGTTTGACCGTGAAAGGCTGATGGGAAATGTAGTCCGAAGTGCGACAGTGGCGATGATGTTGTAGTTATTTGCGGATGCTCAGGAATTTTATCCCTCTCTTTTATGTCTCTCTGCCAGCTGATGTTTATGTGATCGTGTGAATATATGTCGTTCAACACCATAGTTCCCTCCATGCTCACCTCGAGAAGTTGGAGGTTCTGGGACTCATCCTGCGTCACTGGATCACCAACTTCCTGACCGGCAGACCACAAGCCGTACAGATGGGAAAACACCTCATCCTCCCTCACTCTCAGCACTGGAGGCCCCTCAGGGTTGTGTTCTGAGCCCCTGCTGTACTCGCTGTACACACATGACTGTGTGGCCACTACAAACTCCACCACCATCATTAAATTTGCTGGCCCGACACTGTCGTGGTGGGCCTAGTCTCCAACAACGATGAGATGGCCTACCTTCAGGAGATCAACAACCTGGAGAGATGGTGTCAGGAGAACAATCTGCTCCTGAGCGTCAGCAAAACAAAGGAGTTAATAGTGGACTTAGTGGACAGCCTGCGAAGCAGGTGCGCTCTTACCATCCCATCATGATCACGGGGACCCCAGTGGAGAGAGTGGACAGTTTCGGTACCTGGGTGTTCATCGCTCGCACGCAGGACCTGTCTTGGTCCTGTCATCAACACCCTGGTGAAGAAGGCCCGGCAGCGTCTTTACCATCTGAGGCGGTTAAGGGACTTCAGACTCCCATCTCAGGTGCTCAGGAACTTTTACACCTGCACCATCGAGTGTGTCCTGGCCAGGAAACATCACCTCCTGGATTGGGAACAGCACCATGCAGGACAGGCGAGCTCTTCCAGAGGGTGGTACGGTCAGCTGGGCGCACCATCCGCACTGAGCTCCACTGTGCTGCAGCACATCTACAACAAGCGGTGCTGTACCAGGGCCAGGAAGATCGTGGAAGACCTCAGCCATCCCAACAATGGACTCTTTTCTCTGCTGCGTTCAGCAAAGCGCTTTCGTTCCCTGAAGGCAAACACAGAGATTGAGGAGGAGCTTCTTCCGCAGGCCATTGAGTCTGAACCAGAGAACGCCCAGATACCTAATCACCGGGATTCCATATCCACCCCTCTTTCCCCAGATACTCGCCACTTACAATTGGACAATTACACAGGAAAATATTGCACTAGTCACTTTGCACAGCCACTTTACACTTTACACTTTATATCTATACTTTATATTTTATATTCTATACTTTTTTATTTTTATACTTTACTTTGCACACTTCTTTTTTATACATATTTTTATATTTTATATTTATATATATAATTAAATTTGGCTTTCTATTTTAAAGCTGGATGGTTGTAAAGAACATTTCACTGCATGTCATTACCATGTATGTATGTGTATGTGACAAATAAAATTTAATTTGATTTGAAATGACCACTTTTCTTGTGGCACTGAATAAATAAAGCATTTTAAAAACTTATTAGTAAACCTTAACATTAATCCGAAATATTGATGAAATCCAAATAAAGAAAGGATCTCAAAACAAGACCAAGAAGAAAAAAATCCCATACAAATATACCATGAAGAAAGAATGGAGATTGAAGTTAGATGAAGTTCGATCGTTCTATTCAGATGGGATTAAAATTTCAAAAGGTGTTTAAACTATGAACAGATTATTTTGGTTATTATTTAATAAGCGTCATGTGGCGTGAATGAGTGGATCACAAAATAAATGCATAATAGATATATATACACTAAATAAAGTAATGAATCAGTTGGCGTATGCATTCGATTAATCAACAGTATGTGTATAATTTATTAGGATCAGATTAATCAGGGTTGCCAGTTTTTGGTTTTACTGAATCAATCTTGTGTTCCAGTATAAGGAGTCAACAATGTGTTTTTAACCCTGGAAATCCTGACATGAATATTTTTGGTTCTGATATTTTTAAATACAAACACACATGAACTAAAAGTTTACATTGTAGCAACGTGTGTGTGTGTTTGTGCTGCCTCAAGACATCAAACATACACTTGTGTTTGTGTTTTAGTTTCTTTTCTATGCACTTGTTCTTAGTTCATTAATAAAACATTGGGCCAAGGATGAAGGGTGATTTAAATCAAACATGATTGTATTCAAACTGAGCTAAAACATACAACACAGAAACTAACATAGGAGAGTTATTCTAAGGTTTATTTGAACTAATCATGCAATGCAACCCGTCAGCGATTCGTCCAAATTAGCTTCAGCAGTGCTCCATTAGGTTCATTTATTTACAGTGAAACTCATTTTGACAAACCCCTCTTCAAGGACCAAACACACATTCAGCATTCGGCTCTCTTCTCTGGACAGATGACCACTGTCTGGAAATCCCTTCATCATCCATTCATAATCATAGCCACATGAATACAACACTTGAAAAACCCCCGAATATAAGCAGCATGATATTTAAAAAAAAAAAAAAAAAAATGAAAAAAAGAAAATTCAGGCAGAATCAATAATTTATGAATAATTTATTGTCATTGATTAAAAAAATGTACAATGTAATCAATTATTTTAGTGGCTCTAAGGCAGCCTGCAATCAATCAACTGAATAAATAAAGATTTCTTTCAAAATCTAATTATTAAGACTAATTATTATTAAGATCGTGTTCTGCTTATTTACACTTTTTCGTATTTCTCTACACTAATTGTAGAGAAACTAAACATATCGATCTGTGGCTCCTGCAGCATCCACACAGAGCTCCTCACAGACTGGAGCAGAGGATCAAAACCCTTCACCATCAGTCCATGATCCTCTGCTCTTTCTGGAGGACGACCAGGAAGCTGTTCCCTGCACTTCCTGTGTCCCTCCTGCTCACCCTGTGCAAACAATCAATTTATCTAGTCTGATCCTAACAAGACAAGCAGATAAGTCAGATAAGTGTGTGTCACTGGCCACCTGCTCAGTGTAACCAAGGGTGGCGCTCAATGTCCTCTAAACCGGGCCGATCTGAGGCGATACACTGAGACACCAGCCAATCAGCTGACGGCACTCTGTTACACACAACACAGTGTTCAGGAACACAGAAGCGCACGCTCCACCTGGATCTGGACGTGGAGTTCGGTCTCTTGCCTGTGGACAGCTCTCTAGGGAAGTGCAGTCTGCTTCTGAGGTGACCCTCAATGTGCCTCTGAAGGGAAACAGCCGCACAAGATGTTGTAGAGCGTCACCCGACCGACCAAACCGTGGCCGGTCCCGCGATGATAGCGCTGCCGCGAAACCCACTCAGGAGGCGTACTGAAGAGTGCCTGAGAGAGACAACAAGAGCACAGACGTCAACTGAAGAGGCTCCGGTCAAAACAGACTCCAAAGTCCACAAACAAACTCAGATCACTGCAGTGAGATCAAAGCAACCTGCAAAGTGTCTGTAGGCCGAGTCTTTGAGCAGATCTCCACTGGCGAAGTCCAGCAGCTTGATGTCGTGAGTCTGTGGAGATCAGCAGGTTCTCCGGTTTGGCGTCCGGTGCAGGACTCCCGCGGCTCGCAGTGTTTCAGCGCGCGCGATCAGCTGCAGCAGCACTTTCTTGGCCAGACTCTCCTCCAGGCGTCCGTTCTGCTTACAGAAACTCTCCAGATCCTGGCAGAGGCAGGGCGCTCAGGACCAAGGTGTATCGTCTGCAGAAAGTCTAACCACTCCAGCAGCTGCAGGACGTTGGGGCAGGCAGGGCCGAATTGACCAGACTCATCAGCGCCACTTCCAGCGGCAGCTGATCCTGACCGTCCTGCAGGACAAGCGCTGCGTTATATCCAGCGCTCAAGCAGAGCAAACAGAGCAACAGATCGGCTCTGAACTCCACGACTCTCAGGCTCGGTGTTCCTCTCTTGGGAGGCGTGCTTGATGGCCACCTGTAGACAGATGAAGACCACGCTGACTACTTATCACCGACCACGTTTACCGACAGCAACATTTCTAAAGGCCGTTTAACTGGGGAGGTGAGAAAGTCTTACTGGCAGTCCATCAGACCTGCGGGTCCCAGCGTACACACCGAGCCGAATCCACCTCGCCCCAGCAATGGGCCCTTCACATACGCTTCTGCAACACACAAGATCACAAGAAACCTCTTTAACAGAAAACAAGCTGCGGCATCTGCACCTGTAACTGAACCTTACTGTAACGTGACAACTCGTTTAGTGAGTGGTGAGGTGTTTTAAGTGCACTCTGACCTCTGCGGGGGCGTTGGCAGCTCTTCTGTATGTGGGGAGCGGACCCTCATCCTCCTGGCTGCCGCTCTGTCGCTTCCTCTTCCCGTGAGGCTGATCTGTGGACACAGAAGCGGCCAGCTCTGACGGCAGAGGAGCGATGTACCCAGGCAGCTCTTGGCTCCAAGGCTGGTTTGGGTTTGTCCAGCGGTTCCCAGCGTCTTCGCCAGAGCCGCGTCTCCCAACCTCCTGAGCAGCCGTCTGAGAGACAGCAGCTCTCCTGGATCTGGGCGGCGGAGGCTGCAATATTTCACACATCAGACACTTACAGCCTTCAATAATCAACCAATGTCACTGGTCACATCCTGTTCCTTTACATTTTTAAACTCTCTATTTGGTCTTGAAATGCATTTGAGCAGCTCTGTAGTTTCCCAGCATTATAATTGTGACAGAATTAAACACGTGTTTTCACATTCATTCAGTTAAACAATGAACATCACAGCATAACATACCAATAATAAACCAAAATTAAAACACTCACCACGTCTTTCACTCATATGAAGCGGCTCACAATCTCCTCCAAACTCCAATAAATCAATAAAAATGTAATTAATTAATTAATTAAAGGAAGAATAAAGGAAAAGGAAGGAACAACGAAAGAAAGAAAGAAAAAGAAAGAAAGAAAGAAAGAAAGAAAGAAATAAATGAAATAAGAAATAAAGAGAACAATAAAAACTTCCTTTAAGCGCTACTCCTAAAATAAAAGTCTCCTCTCGATCTGAACTCCGTCGAGAAAATCTCAATCTCAGCAGTTAAGGATCTTCAAAAGTCTCTGAAATCGCCTCGTCTCTCAACCAGCAGATATTTATGGATTTTTGTGTTTATATATGAAGAATTCATACGGTAACACGCGTGTCGCTATAGAAACCACAATTCAATTTACGTATACTTACGCCCGACGTCACGTGCGTGAGCGTAACAGCGCGAGCACGCATTTATCGTTAGCGTTGCATTTTGTGAACTTTTTAATATTAATTTGCGAGATGTATTAATAAAGAGCATAAATCAGAGATGTTATTTTGAGCTCTGGATAAATTGATTTAGCTATTTTCCCGCATATTTAACCGATAGTTGTCAGCAGGCCAATCAGCTTTCAGTATCTTCAGCGCGTCATCAAACCTGTTAGCAAACCTGCTTGAAAATAAAAACTATTATTGAAAAATATAGAATAATTGCAGATTTAGAAAAGTCGCATGGAAAATATTGGGAACTAGTGAAGTTTGATATGAGGACAGCCTTTGTTTATAAAGAAAAATTAGAAACAAAAACGAAAAAGAAAAACATTGAGTAAGAGATATTACTAAAATTCGATTTTTTTTTTTTCAAACTGAATCAAATAAAATCTACGAGGATAAAGCAATAGGAGCATTTATGGTTAGGAAAGGGTAAAAAAAAAACCAGACACCTTTTGGGCCTTGATAAAGAACTTCGACATTGAAGAGTTAAGAGAGCTGTAACTTATTAAAGAATAAAGACTGGTTAACCAGTGACTTTTATACGATTTTTCCCAAAGAACTGTCACCTTTTTATTATTAGTGTTTGTAAAAGCACTTTTTCATTAGAAAACACTGATTCAAGGACGTGCTATTTAAAAACTAATACTTATTCCATCATTGGTTGAAGGAAGGTAGTATTTTAGTAAGACAGTTAGTTAATTCCATGGGTACTTGTTGTCATATACTGACTTTTACCAAATAAAACTATTTTGCATCTTTTTTTCATTGTATTCACTCAAGATTGTTTTGGCAAGATTTGGAATTCTGTATCAGCAGAAAATTTAAGCGTATAGAAGAAATGTGTATGCTTTCTTAAAATTTTGAATGGTAAAGAACAACATATTATGAATTAGTCCACTTTGATTGAAAGATTCCACACAGAAGAAGAAGTGGGCTCCACTTGCTGCTTTTTATTAAAAAGTACACAAGCAGGCTGGAACAGCGGCAAACTAAATTCAAGGAGCAAAGCAGAGGTGAAATCTAAGCAGAGGTCGGGGCAGGCAGAGAACAATCACTAAGCGAAAAACAATCCGAGGTCAATGAGAAACTAGGCAGGAAACAGACAGAGAAACGCTCAGAAACCATAGTCAGGGGCAAATCAAGACTAGATGTGTGAGTGGCTTTAATGTGTCATGCGTGAATGAGGTGCGGGTTTGACCGTGAAAAGGCTGATGGGAAATGTAGTCGAGGAGTGCGACAGTGGCGATGATGTTGAAAAAGCGTATAAAAAAGCGTATTAGTAAACCTAACGTTAATCCGAAATATTGATGAAATCCAAATAAAGAAAGGATCTCAAAACAAGAAAAAATCCCATACAAATATACCATGAAGAAAGAATGGAGATTGAAGTTAGATGAAGTTCGATCGTTCTATTCAGATGGGATTAAAATTTCAAAAGGTGTTTAAACTATGAACAGATTATTTTTGGTTATTATTTAATAAAAGTCATGTAGCGTGAATGAGTGGATCACAAAATAAATGCATAACAGATATATATATATACACTAAATAAAGTAATCAGTTGGCGTATATGATTAATCAACAGTATGTGTGAAGAATATTAGATGTTAAATATTCAAGGTTCGTTAAATTGTAGAAACTTGGTGGTGTGTCTGATTAAAACACTGTAAGCAGTGACAGTCCTTTGCTTTCTTTTATTCCATTGATGAGAAGAATCAAATCTTTAGCAATCAGCATAAGACGCAGTCAACAAAGTCACAGTGCAGGACTACCACGATGAACATGATGAGTTAACAGGATAGACAGAATGAAAAGGATGGTTTTCGGTCACTACAAACAATATAAAAGAAAATTAAACTTATAAACAACTACAATAAACATTATTTACTCAATCCACATAAAGTTAAATATCTAAAGTGAAATGAACAAATTCAAACAATACAAATTACCAAACAAATTTACTTATCACATCCTAAGGAAAGTATTCAAGGACATGGTTGGGTGCCCATTCAAACACCCACACCTCACCAAGGTAAAAAAAAAAAAAAAAAAAAAAAGGGGACAAAGGAAGGAAGTGAGGTCTATTTATAGACCTCAACCAGGAATATGGGTAATGTAGTGTGCCATATTTGAAGTTGATCTTAAAGGAGAATTACTAGGATTTGTGGGAGATGTAGTTCAAAGAAAAATGAATTAGGAAAAAGGTAAACTAGTCAAATTCACAACAATGTGTATAATTTATTAGGATCAGATTAATCAGGGTTGCCAGTTTTGGTTTTACTGAATCAATCTTGTGTTCCAGTATAAAGGAGTCAACAATGTGTTTTTAACCCTGGAAATCCTGACATGAATATTTTTGGTTCTGATATTTTTAAATACAAAACACACATGAACTAAAAGTTTACATTGTAGCAACGTGTGTGTGTGTTTGTGCTGCCTCAAGACATCAAACATACACTTGTATGTTGTGTTTTAGTTTCTTTTCTATGCACTTGTTCTTAGTTCATTAATAAAACATTGGGCCAAGGATGAAGGGTGATTTAAATCAAACATGATTGTATTCAAACTGAGCTAAAACATACAACACGAAACTAACATAGGAGAGTTATTCTAAGGTTTATTTGAACTAATCATGCAATGCAACCCGTCAACGATTCGTCCAAATTAGCTTCAGCAGTGCTCCATTAGGTTCATTTATTTACAGTGAAACTCATTTTGACAAACCCTCTTCAAGGACCAAACACACATTCAGCATTCGGCTCTCTTCTCTGGACAGATGACCACTGTCTGGAAATCCCTTCATCATCCATTCATAATCATAGCCACATGAATACAACACTTGAAAAACCCCCGAATATAAGCAGCATGATATTTAAAAAAAAAAAAAAATGAAAAAATGAAAAAAGAAAATTCAGGCAGAATCAATAATTTATGAATAATTTATTGTCATTGATTAAAAAAATGTACAATGTAATCAATTATTTTAGTGGCTCTAGGGCAGCCTGCAATCAATCAACTGAATAAATAAAGATTTCTTTCAAAATCTAATTATTAAGACTAATTATTATTAAGATCGTGTTCTGCTTATTTACACTTTTCTCGTATTTCTCTACACTAATTGTAGAGAAACTAAACATATCGATCTGTGGCTCCTGCAGCATCCACACAGAGCTCCTCACAGACTGGAGCAGAGGATCAAAACCCTTCACCATCAGTCCATGATCCTCTGCTCTTTCTGGAGGACGACCAGAAGCTGTTCCCTGCACTTCCTGTGTCCCTCCTGCTCACCCTGTGCAAACAATCAATTTATCTAGTCTGATCCTAACAAGACAAGCAGATAAGTCAGATAAGTGTGTGTCACTGGCCACCTGCTCAGTGTAACCAAGGGTGGCGCTCAATATCCTCTAAACCGGGCCGATCTGAGGCCGATACACTGAGACACCAGCCAATCAGCTGGCGGCACTCTGTTACACACAACACAGTGTTCAGGAACACTTGCAGAAGCGCGCGCTTCACCTGGATCTGGACGTGAGTTCGGTCTCTTGCCTGTGGACAGCTCTCTAGGAAGTGCAGTCTGCTTCTGGAAGGTGACCCTCAATGTGCCTCTGAAGAAACAGCCGCACAAGATGTTGTAGGCGTCACCCGACCGACCAAACCGTGGCGGTCCAGCGCGATAGCGCTGCGCCCGAAAACCACTCAGGAGGCGTACTGAAGAGTGCCTGAGAGAGACAACAAGAGCACAGCGTCAACTGAAGAGGCTCGGTCAAAACAGACTCCAAAGTCCACAAACAAACTCAGATCACTGCAGTGAGATCAAAGTAACCTGCAAAGTGTCTGTAGGCCGAGTCTTTGAGCAGATCTCCACAGCGAAGTCCAGCAGCTTGATGTCGTGTGAGTCTGTGGAGATCAGCAGGTTCTCGGTTTGGCGTCCCGGTGCAGGACTCCGCGGCTCTACGCAGTGTTTCAGCGCCCGCGATCAGCTGCAGCAGCACTTTCTTGGCAGGAGACTCTCCTCCAGGCGTCCGTTCTGCTTACAGAAACTCTCCAGATCCTGGCAAGGCAGGGCGCTCCAGGACCAAGGTGTATCGTCTGGGAAAGTCTAACCACTCCAGCAGCTGCAGGACGTTGGGGCAGGCAGGAGCCGGGTGACCAGACTCATCAGCGCCACTTCCAGCGGCAGCTGATCACTGACAAATCCTGCAGGACAAGCGCTGCGTTATATCCAGCGCTCAAGCAGAGCAAACAGAGCAACAGATCGGCTCTGAACTCACGACTCTCAGGCTCGGTGTTCCTCTCTTAGAGGCGTGCTTGATGGCCACCTGTAGACAGATGAAGACCACGCTGACTACTTATCACCGACCACGTTTACCGACAGCAACATTTCTAAAGGCCGTTTAACTGGGGAGGTGAGAGAAAGTCTTACTGGCAGTCCATCAGACCTGCGGGTCCCAGCGTGACACGGGCAGATCCACCTCGCCCCAGCAATGGGCCCTTCACATACGCTTCTGCAACACACAAGATCACAAGAAACCTCTTTAACAGAAAACAAGCTGCAGCATCTGCACCTGTAACTGAACCTTACTGTAAGCGTGACAACTCATTTAGTGAGTGGTGAGGTGTTTTAAGTGCACTCTGACCTCTGCGTGGGAGCGTTTGGCAGCTCTTCTGTATGAGGACGGACCCTCATCCTCCTGGCTGCCGCTCTGTCGCTTCCTCTTCCCGTGAGGCTGATCTGTGGACACAGAAACGGCCAACTCTGACGGCAGAGGAGGCGATGTACCCAGGCAGCTCTTGGCTCCAAGGCTGGTTTGGGTTTGTCAGCGGTTCCCAGCGTCTTCGCCAGAGCGCGTCTCCCAACCTCCTGAGCAGCCGTCTGAGAGACAGCAGCTCTCCTGGATCTGGGCGGCGGCCGGAGGCTGCAATATTTCACACATCAGACACTTACAGCCTTCAAGAATCAACCAATGTCACTGGTCACATCCTGTTCCTTTACATTTTTAAACTCTGTATTTGGTCTTGAAATGCATTTGAGCAGCTCTGTAGTTTCCCAGCATTATAATTGTGACAGAATTAAACACGTGTTTTCACATTCATTCAGTCAAACAATGAACATCACAGCATAACATACCAATAATAAACCAAAATTAAAACACTCACCACGTCTTTCACTCATATGAGCGGCTCACAATCTCCTCCAAACTCCAATAAATCAATAAAATGTAATTAATTAATTAATTAAAGGAAGAAAAAAAGGAAAAGGGAAGGAACAAAGAAAGAAAGAAAATAAATAAATAGGAAGAAATCTGAAATAAGAGAACAATAAAAACTTCCTTTTAAACGCTACTCCTAAAATAAAAGTCTCCTCTCGATCTGAACTCCGTCGAAAATCTCAATCTCAGCAGTTAAGGATCTTCAAAAGTCTCTGAAATCGCCTATCGTCTCTTAACCAGCAGATATTTATGGATTTTTGTGTTTATATGTGAAGAATTCATGCACGGTAACACGCGTCGCTATAGAAACCACAATTCAATTTTCGTATACTTACGCCCGGCGTCACGTGCGTGAGCGTAACAGCGCGAACACGCATTTATCGTTAAGCGTTGCATTTTGTGAACTTTTAATATTAATTTGCGAGATGTATTAATAAAGGCATAAATCAGAGATGTTATTTTGAGCTCTGGATAAATTGATTTTCGCTATTTCCACATATTTAACCGATAGTTGTCAGCAGGCCAATCAGCTTTCAGTATCTTCAGTGGCGTCATCAAACCTGTTACGCAAACCTGCTTGAAAATAAAAACTATTATTGAAAAATATAGAATAATTGCAGATTTAGAAAAGTCGCATGGAAAATATTGGGAATTAGTGAAGTTTGATATGAGGACAGCCTTTATTTATAAAGAAAAATTAGAAACAAAAACGAAAAGAAAAACATTGAGTAAGAGATATTACTAAAATTCGATTTTTTTTTTTTTTTTTCAAACTGAATCAAATAAAATCTACGAGGATAAAGCAATAGGAGCATTTATGGTTAGGAAAAGGGTAAAAAAAAACCAGACACCTTTTGGGCCTTGATAAAGAACTCAACATTGAAGAGTTAAAGAGGCTGTAACTTATTAAAGAATAAAGACTGGTTAACCAGTGACTTTTATCGATTTTCCCAAAGAACTGTCACCTTTTTATTATTAGTGTTTGTAAAAGCACTTTTCATTAGAAAACACTGATTCAAGGACGTGCTATTTAAAAACTAATACTTATTCCATCATTGGTTGAAGGAAGGTAGTATTTTAGTAAGACAGTTAGTTAATTCCCATGGGTACTTGTTGTCATATACTGACTTTTACCAAATAAAACTATTTTGCATCTTTTTCATTGTATTCACTCAAGATTGTTTTGCAAGATTTGGAATTCTGTATCAGCAGAAAATTGAGCGTATAAGAAAGAAATGTGTATGCTTTCTTAAAATTTTGAATAGTAAAGAACAACATATTATGAATTAGTCCACTTTGATTGAAAGATTCCACACAGAAGAAGAAGTGGGCTCCACTTGCTGCTTTTTATTAAAAAGTAACACAAGCAGGCTGGAACAATGACAAACTAAATTCAAGGAGCAAAGCAGAGGTGAAATCTAAGCAGAGGTCGGGGCAGGCAGAGAACAATCACTAAAGCGAAAAACAATCCGAGTCAATGAGAAACTAGGCAGGAAACAGACAGAGAAACCGCTCAGAAACCATAGTCGGGGCAAATCAAGACTAGATGTGTGAGTGGCTTTAATGTGTGCGTGAATGAGGTGCGGGTTTGACCGTGAAAAGGCTGATAGGAAATGTAGTCGAGGTGCGACAGTGGCGATGATGTTGAAAAAGCGTATAAAAAAGCGTATTAAGTAAACCCTAACGTTAATCCGAAATATTGATGAAATCCAAATAAAGAAAGGATCTCAAAACAAGAAAAAATCCCATACAAATATACCATGAAGAAAAGAATGGAGATTGAAGTTAGATGAAGTTCGATCGTTCTATTCAGATGGGATTAAAATTTCAAAAGGTGTTTAAACTATGAACAGATTATTTTGGTTATTATTTAATAAAAGTCATGTAGCGTGAATGAGTGGATCACAAAATAAATGCATAACAGATATATATATACACTAAATAAAGTAATCAGTTGGCGTATATGATTAATCAACAGTATGTGTGAAGAATATTAGATGTTAAATATTCAAGGTTCGTTAAATTGTAGAAACTTGGTGGTGTGTCTGATTAAAACACTGTAAGCAGTGACAGTCCTTTGCTTTCTTTTATTCCATTGATGAGGAAGAATCAAATCTTTAGCAATCAGCATAAGGCATGAGTCAACAAAGTCACAGTGCAGGACTACCACGATGAACATGATGAGTTAACAGGATAGACAGAATGAAAAGGATGGTTTTCGGTCACTACAAACAATATAAAAGAAAATTAAACTTATAAACAACTACAATAAACATTATTTACTCAATCCACATAAGGATTAAATATCTAAAGTGAAATGAACAAATTCAAACAATACAAATTACCAAACAAATTTACTTATCACATCCTAAGGAAAGTATTCAAGGACATGGTTGGGTGCCCATTCAAACACCCACACCTCACCAAGGTAAAAAAAAAAAAAAAAAAAAAAAAAAAAAAAAAAAGGGGACAAAGGAAGGAAGTGAGGTCTAGGACCTCAACCAGGGGGAATATGGGTAATGTAGTGTGCCATATTTGAAGTTGATCTTAAAGGAGAATTACTAGGATTTGTGGGAGATGTAGTTCAAAGAAAAATGAATTAGGAAAAGAGGTAAACTAGTCAAATTCACAACAATGTGTATAATTTATTAGGATCAGATTAATCAGGGTTGCCAGTTTTTGGTTTTACTGAATCAATCTTGTGTTCCAGTATAAGGAGTCAACAATGTGTTTTTTAACCCTGGAAATCCTGACATGAATATTTTTGGTTCTGATATTTTTTAAATACAAAACACACATGAACTAAAAGTTTACATTGTAGCAACGTGTGTGTGTGTTTGTGCTGCCTCAAGACATCAAACATACACTTGTGTTGTGTTTTAGTTTCTTTTCTATGCACTTGTTCTTAGTTCATTAATAAAACATTGGGCCAAGGATGAAGGGTGATTTAAATCAAACATGATTGTATTCAAACTGAGCTAAAACATACAACCTGAAACTAACATAGGAGAGTTATTCTAAGGTTTATTTGAACTAATCATGCAATGCAACCCGTCAACGATTCGTCCCAAATTAGCTTTAGCAGTGCTCCATTAGGTTCATTTATTTACAGTGAAACTCATTTTGACAAACCCTCTTCAAGGACCAAACACACATTCAGCATTCGGCTCTCTTCTCTGGACAGATGACCACTGTCTGGAAATCCCTTCATCATCCATTCATAATCATAGCCACATGAATACAACACTTGAAAAAACCGAATATAAGCAGCATGATATTTAAAAAAAAAAAAAAATGAAAAAAGAAAATTCAGGCCGAATCAATAATTTATGAATAATTTATTGTCATTGATTAAAAAAATGTACAATGTAATCAATTATTTTAGTGGCTCTAGGGCAGCCTGCAATCAATCAACTGAATAAATAATTATTAAGACTAATTATTAATTATTAAGATCGTGTTCTGCTTATTTACACTTTTCTCGTATTTCTCTACACTAATTGTAGAGAAACTAAACATATCGATCTGTGGCTCCCCCAGCATCCACACAGAGCTCCTCACAGACTGGAGCAGAGGATCAAAACCCTTCACCATCAGTCCATGATCCTCTGCTCTTTCTGGAGGACGACCAGGAAGCTGTTCCCTGCACTTCCTGTGTCCCTCCTGCTCACCCTGTGCAAACAATCAATTTATCTAGTCTGATCCTAACAAGACAAGCAGATAAGTCAGATAAGTGTGTCACTGGCCACCTGCTCAGTGTAACCAAGGGTGGCGCTCAATGTCCTCTAAACCGGGCGATCTGAGGCGATACACTGAGACACCAGCCAATCAGCTGACGGCACTACCAGATATCTAGGCGCTTCATCCAGCCGATCTTGGCTGGGTTAAGTGCTACTTCTTGGACGCTTTTCCACTCGACCATGGTAACCCTGAAGAAAATTTTTAAGAATTCAAACATCCAGGCGCTTCATTTAGGCAATCTTGGCCGAGAAAGGTGGTACTTCTTGGACTTTTTCCATTCAACCCCTGCCACCCTGGGAAATTTTTAAATATTCAAAACCTGAGTCCAGATATCTGGCGCTTCATCCAGCTGATCTTGGCTGGGTTAAGTGCTACTTCTTGGACACTTTTCCACTCGACCATGGTAAACCTGGAGAAAAATTTTAAGAATTCAAAACTTAATGCCAAACATCTAGGCGCTTCATCTAGCCAATCTTGGCCGTGAAAGGTGCTACTTCTTGGACTCTTTTCCACTCAACCCTTGCCACCCTGGAAGAAACTTTTAAATTTTCAAAGTGAAAGTCCAAACGTCCAGGCGCTTCATCCAGCCGATCTTGGCTGGGTTAAGTGGTACTTCTTGGACGCTTTTCCACTCGACCATGGTTACCCTGGAGAAAATTTTTAAGAATTCAAAACTTAATGCCAAACATCCAGGCGCTTCATCTAGCCAATCTTGGCCGTGAAAGGTGCTACTTCTTGGACTCTTTTCCATTCAACCCCTGCCACCCTGGAGGAAATTATTTAATTTTCAAAACCTGAGTCCAGATATCTAGACTCCTCATCCAGCCGATCTTGGCTGGGTTAAGTGCTACTTCTTGGACGCTTTTCCACTCGACCATGGTAACCCTGGAGAAAAATTTTAAGAATTCAAAACTTAATGCCAAACATCCAGGCTCTTCATCTAGCCAATCTTGGCCTTGAAAGGTGCTACTTCTTGGACTCTTTTCCACTCAACCACTGCCACCCTGAAGGAAATTTTTAAATATTCAAAACCTGAGTCCAGATATCTGGCGCTTCATCCAGCCGATCTTGGCTGGGTTAAGTGCTACTTCTTAAGGCGCTTTTCACTCGACCATGGTAACCCTGGAGAAAATTTTAAGAATTCAAAACTTAATACCAAACATCCAGGCGCTTCATCTAGCCAATCTTGGCGTGAAAGGTGCTACTTCTTGGACTGTTTTCCACTCAACCACTGCCACCCTGGAGAAATTTTTAAATTTTCAAAGCAAAAGTCAAGCGTCCAGGCGCTTCATCCAGCTGATCTTGGCTGGGTTAAGTGCTACTTCTTGGGCAACTTTTCACTCGACCATGGTAACCCTGGAGAAAGTTTTTAAGAATTCAAAACTTAATGCCAAACATCCAGGCGCTTTATCTAGCCAATCTTGGCGTGAAAGGTGCTACTTCTTGGACTCTTTTCCCCTCAACCACTGCCATCCTGGAGAATTTTTTAATTTTCAAAGCAAAAGTCAAGCGTCAGGCGCTTCATCCAGCGGTCTTGGCTGGGTTAAGTGCTACTTCTTCTTGGGCGCTTTTCCACTCGACCATGGTAACCCTGGAGAAAATTTTTAAAATTCAAACATCCAAACATCCAGGCGCTTCATCTAGCCAATCTTGGCCGTGAAAGGTGGTACTTCTTGGACTCTTTTCCATTCAACCCCTGCCACCCTGGAGAATTTTTAAATTTTCAAAACCTGAGTCCAGATATCTAGGCGCTTCATCCAGCCGATCTTGGCTGGGTTAAGTGCTACTTCTTGGGCGCTTTTCCACTCGACCATGGTAACCCTGGAGAAAATTTTTAAGAATTCAAAACTTAATGCCAAACATCCAGGCGCTTCATCTAGCCAATCTTGGCGTGAAAGGTGCTACTTCTTGGACTCTTTTCCACTCAACCACTGCCACCCTGGAGAAATTTTTAAATTTTCAAAGCAAAAGTCCAAACGTCCAGGCGCTTCATCCAGCCGGTCTTGGCTGGGTTAAGTGCTACTTCTTGGGCGCTTTTCCACTCGACCATGGTAACCCTGGAGAAAATTTTTTAAAATTCAAACATCCAGGCGCTTCATCTAGCCAATCTTGGCGTGAAAGGTGCTACTTCTTGGACTCTTTTCCATTCAACCCCTGCCACCCTGGAGAAATTTTTAAATTTTCAAAACCTGAGTCCAGATATCTAGAGGCGCTTCATCAGCCGATCTTGGCTGGGTTAAGTGCTACTTCTTGGGCGCTTTTCCACTCGACCATGGTAACCCTGGAGAAAATTTTTAGAATTCAAAACTTAATGCCAAACATCCAGGCGCTTCATCTAGCCAATCTTGGCACGTGAAAGGTGCTACTTCTTGGACTCTTTTCACTCAACCCCTGCCACCCTGGAGAAATTTTTAAATTTTCAAAGCGAAAGTCCAAGCGTCCAGGCGCTTCATCCAGCCGATCTTGGCTGGCTTAAGTGCTGCTTCTTGGATGCTTTTCCACTCGACCATGGTAACCCTGGAGAAAATTTTTAAGAATTCAAAATTTAATGCCAAACATCCAGGCGCTTCATCTAGCCAATCTTGGCCGTGAAAGGTGCTACTTCTTGGACTCTTTTCTACTAAACCACTGCCACCCTGGAGAAATTTTTAAATTTTCAAGCGAAAGTCCAAGCGTCAGGCGCTTCATCCAGCCGATCTTGGCTGGGTTAAGTGCTACTTCTTGGGCAGCTTTTCCACTCGACCATGGTAACCCTGGAGAAAATTTTTAAAATTCAAAATTTAATGCCAAACATCCAGGCGCTTC
Organism: Puntigrus tetrazona; assembly: GCF_018831695.1. Lineage (NCBI taxonomy): Eukaryota > Metazoa > Chordata > Actinopteri > Cypriniformes > Cyprinidae > Puntigrus > Puntigrus tetrazona. The sequence continues at coordinate 2,662,317 of NC_056711.1, read as the reverse complement.
ATCTAGCCAATCTTGGCCGTGAAAGGTGCTACTTCTTGGACTCTTTTCCACTCCACCACTGCCACCCTGGAGAAAATTTTTTAATTTTCAAAGCGAAAGTCTAAGCGTCAGGCGCTTCATCCAGCCGATCTTGGCTGGGTTAAGTGCTACTACTTCTTGGACGCTTTTCCACTCAACCATGGTAACCCTGGAGAAAATTTTTAAGAATTCAAAACTTAATGGCAAACATCCAGGCGCTTCATCTAGCCAATCTTGGCGTGAAAGGTGCTACTTCTTGGACTCTTTTCCACTCAACCCCTGCCACCCTGGAAGAAACTTTTAAATTTTCAAAGTGAAAGTCAAGCGTCCAGGCGCTTCATCCAGCCGATCTTGGCTGGGTTAAGTGCTACTTCTTGGGCGCTTTTCCACTCGACCATGGTTACCCTGGAGAAAATTTTTAAAATTCAAAACTTAATGCCAAACATCCAGGCGCTTCATCTAGCCAATCTTGGCGTGAAAGGTGCTACTTCTTGGACTCTTTTCCATTCAACCCCTGCCACCCTGGAGAAATTTTTAATTTTCAAAACCTGAGTCAGATATCTAGGCGCTTCATCCAGCCGATCTTGGCTGGGTTAAGTGCTACTTCTTGGGCGCTTTTCCACTCGACCATGGTAACCCTGGAGAAAAATTTTAAAATTCAAAACTTAATGCCAAACATCCAGGCTCTTCATCTAGCCAATCTTGGCCGTGAAAGGTGCTACTTCTTGGACTCTTTTCCACTCAACCACTGCCACCCTGGAGGAAATTTTTAAATTTTCAAAACCTGAGTCCAGATATCCAGGCGCTTCATCCAGCCGATCTTGGCTGGGTTAAGTGCTACTTCTTGGGCGCTTTTCCACTCGACCATGGTAACCCTGGAGAAAATTTTTAAGAATTCAAAACTTAATACCAAACATCCAGGCGCTTCATCTAGCCAATCTTGGCGTGAAAGGTGCTACTTCTTGGACTCTTTTCCACTCCCTCCACTAACCCTGGTTGAATTTGGAAGTGGCCAAAGAAAGCTTAACATTTTCAAATTACTTCAAATTTTCAAGCAGAAAGTCAAGCGTCCAGGCGCTTCATCCAGCTGATCTTGGCTGGGTTAAGTGCTACTTCTTGGGCGCTTTTCCACTCGACCATGGTAACCCTGGAGAAATTTTTAAGAATTCAAAACTTAATGCCAAACATCCAGGCGCTTCATCTAGCCAATCTTGGCCGTGAAAGGTGCTACTTCTTGGACTCTTTTCCACTCAACCACTGCCACCCTGGAGAAATTTTTTAATTTTCAAAGCAAAGTCCAAGCGTCCAGGCGCTTCATCCAGCCGATCTTGGCTGGGTTAAGTGCTACTTCTTGGGCGCTTTTCCACTCGACCATGGTAACCCTGGAGAAAATTTTTAAGAATTCAAAACTTAATGCCAAACATCCAGGCGCTTCATTTAGCCAATCTTGGCGTGAAAGGTGGTACTTCTTGGACTCTTTTCCATTCAACCCCTGCCACCCTGGAGAAATTTTAAATATTCAAAACCTGAGTCCAGATATCTAGGCGCTTCATCCAGCCGATCTTGGCTGGGTTAAGTGCTACTTCTTGGGCGCTTTTCCACTCGACCATGGTAACCCTGGAGAAAATTTTTAAGAATTCAAAACTTAATGCCAAACATCCAGGCGCTTCATCTAGCCAATCTTGGCCGTGAAAGGTGCTACTTCTTGGACTCTTTTCCACTCAACCCCTGCCACCCTGGAGAAATTTTTAAATTTTCAAAGCGAAAGTCCAAGCGTCCAGGCGCTTCATCCAGCCGATCTTGGCTGGGTTAAGTGCTACTTCTTGTGGGCAGCTTTTCCACTCGACCATGGTAACCCTGGAGAAAATTTTTAGAATTCAAAACTTAATGCCAAACATCCAGGCGCTTCATCTAGCCAATCTTGGCGTGAAAGGTGCTACTTCTTGGACTCTTTTCCACTCAACCCCTTCCACCCTGGAAGAAATTTTTAAATTTTCAAAGTGAAAGTCCAAGCGTCAGGCGCTTCATCCAGCCGATCTTGGCTGGGTTAAGTGCTACTTCTTGGGCAGCTTTTCCACTCGACCATGGTAACCCTGGAGAAAATTTTTAAGAATTCAAAACTTAATGCCAAACATCCAGGCGCTTCATCTAGCCAATCTTGGGCGTGAAAGGTGCTACTTCTTGGACTCTTTTCCATTCAACCCCTGCCACCCTGGAGAAATTTTTTAATTTTCAAAGCCTGAGTCCAGATATCCAGCGCTTCATCCAGCCGATCTTGGCTGGGTTAAGTGCTACTTCTTGGGCGCTTTTCCACTCGACCATGGTAACCCTGGAGAAAATTTTTAAGAATTCAAAACTTAATGCCAAACATCCAGGCGCTTCATCTAGCCAATCTTGGCCGTGAAAGGTGCTACTTCTTGGACTCTTTTCCACTCAACCCCTGCCACCCTGGAGAAATTTTTAAATATTCAAAACCTGAGTCCAGATATCTGGCGCTTCATCCAGCGATCTTGGCTGGGTTAAGTGCTACTTCTTGGACGCTTTTCCACTCGACCATGGTAACCCTGGAGAAAATTTTAAGAATTCAAAACTTAATGCCAAACATCCAGGCGCTTCATCTAGCCAATCTTGGCGTGAAAGGTGCTACTTCTTGGACTCTTTTCCACTCAACCCCTGCCACCCTGGAGAAATTTTTAAATTTTCAAAGCAAAGTCCAAGCGTCCAGGCGCTTCATCCAGCGATCTTGGCTGGGTTAAGTGCTACTTCTTGAGCGCTTTTCCACTCGACCATGGTAACCCTGGAGAAAATTTTTAAGAATTCAAAACTTAATGCCAAACATCCAGGCGCTTCATCTAGCCAATCTTGGCGTGAAAGGTGCTACTTCTTGGACTCTTTTCCACTCAACCCTGCCACCCTGGAGAAATTTTTTAATTTTTCAAGCGAAAGTCCAAGCGTCAGGCGCTTCATCCAGCCGATCTTGGCTGGGTTAAGTGCTACTTCTTGGGCGCTTTTCCACTCGACCATGGTAACCCTGGAGAAAATTTTTAGAATTCAAAACTTAATGCCAAACATCCAGGCGCTTCATCTAGCCAATCTTGGCGTGAAAGGTGCTACTTCTTGGACTCTTTTCCATTCAACCCCTGCCACCCTGGAGAAATTTTTAAATTTTCAAAACCTGAGTCCAGATATCAGGCGCTTCATCCAGCCGATCTTGGCTGGGTTAAGTGCTACTTCTTGGGCGCTTTTCCACTCGACCATGGTAACCCTGGAGAAAATTTTAAGAATTCAAAACTTAATGCCAAACATCCAGGCGCTTCATCTAGCCAATCTTGGCGTGAAAGGTGCTACTTCTTGGACTCTTTTCCACTCAACCCCTGCCACCCTGGAGAAATTTTTAATTTTCAAAACCTGAGTCCAAGCGTCCAGGCGCTTCATCCAGCCGATCTTGGCTGGGTTAAGTGCTACTTCTTGGAGCGCTTTTCCACTCGACCATGGTAACCCTGGAGAAAATTTTTAAGAATTCAAAACTTAATGCCAAACATCCAGGCGCTTCATCTAGCCAATCTTGGCCGTGAAAGGTGCTACTTCTTGGACTCTTTTCCATTCAACCCCTGCCACCCTGGAGAAATTTTTAAATTTTCAAAACCTGAGTCAGATATCCAGGCGCTTCATCCAGCCGATCTTGGCTGGGTTAAGTGCTACTTCTTGGGCGCTTTTCCCACTCGACCATGGTAACCCTGGAGAAAATTTTTAAGAATTCAAAACTTAATGCCAAACATCCAGGCGCTTCATCTAGCCAATCTTGGCCGTGAAGGTGCTACTTCTTGGACTCTTTTCCACTCAACCCCTGCCACCCTGGAGAAATTTTTAAATTTTCAAAGCGAAAGTCCAAGCGTCCAGGCGCTTCATCCAGCCGATCTTGGCTGGGTTAAGTGCTATTTCTTGGACGCTTTTCCACTCGACCATGGTAACCCTGGAGAAAATTTTTAAGAATTCAAAACTTAATGCCAAACATCCAGGCGCTTCATCTAGCCAATCTTGGCGTGAAAGGTGCTACTTCTTGGACTCTTTTCCACTCAACCACTGCCACCCTGGAGAAATTTTTAAATTTTCAAAGCGAAAGTCCAGATATCAGGCGCTTCATCCAGCCGATCTTGGCTGGGTTAAGTGCTACTTCTTGGGCGCTTTTCCACTCGACCATGGTAACCCTGGAGAAAATTTTTAAGAATTCAAAACTTAATGCCAAACATCCAGGCGCTTCATCTAGCCAATCTTTGGCGTGAAAGGTGCTACTTCTTGGACTCTTTTCCACTCAACCCCTGCCACCCTGGAGAAATTTTTTAATTTTCAAAGCGAAAGTCCAAGCGTCCAGGCGCTTCATCCAGCCGATCTTGGCTGGGTTAAGTGCTACTTCTTGGGCGCTTTTCCACTCGACCATGGTAACCCTGGAGAAAATTTTTAAAATTCAAAACTTAATGCCAAACATCCAGGCGCTTCATCTAGCCAATCTTGGCGTGAAAGGTGCTACTTCTTGGACTCTTTTCCACTCAACCCCTGCCACCCTGGAGAAATTTTTAAATTTTCAAGCGAAAGTCCAAGCGTCCAGGCGCTTCATCCAGCCGATCTTGGCTGGGTTAAGTGCTACTTCTTGGGCGCTTTTCCACTCGACCATGGTAACCCTGGGAAAATTTTTAAGAATTCAAAACTTAATGCCAAACATCCAGGCGCTTCATCTAGCCAATCTTGGCCGTGAAAGGTGCTACTTCTTGGACTCTTTTCCACTCAACCCCTGCCACCCTGGAGAAATTTTTAAATTTTCAAAGCGAAAGTCCAAGCGTCCAGGCGCTTCATCCAGCCGATCTTGGCTGGGTTAAGTGCTACTTCTTGGGCGCTTTTCCACTCGACCATGGTAACCCTGGAGAAAATTTTTAAGAATTCAAAACTTAATGCCAAACATCCAGGCGCTTCATCTAGCCAATCTTGGCCGTGAAAGGTGCTACTTCTTGGACTCTTTTCCACTCAACCCCTGCCACCCTGGAGAAATTTTTAAATATTCAAAACCTGAAGTCCAGATATCCAGGCGCTTCATCCAGCCGATCTTGGCTGGGTTAAGTGCTACTTCTTGGGCGCTTTTCCACTCGACCATGGTAACCCTGGAGAAAATTTTTAAAAATTCAAAACTTAATGCCAAACATCCAGGCGCTTCATCTAGCCAATCTTGGCGTGAAAGGTGCTACTTCTTGGACTCTTTTCCATTCAACCCCTGCCACCCTGGAGAAATTTTTAATTTTCAAAGCGAAAGTCCAGATATCAGGCGCTTCATCCAGCCGATCTTGGCTGGGTTAAGTGCTACTTCTTGGGCGCTTTTCCACTCGACCATGGTAACCCTGGAGAAAATTTTTAAGAATTCAAAACTTAATGCCAAACATCCAGGCGCTTCATCTAGCCAATCTTGGCGTGAAAGGTGCTACTTCTTGGACTCTTTTCCACTCAACCACTGCCACCCTGGAGAAATTTTTAAATTTTCAAGCGAAAGTCCAAACGTCCAGGCGCTTCATCCAGCCGATCTTGGCTGGGTTAAGTGCTACTTCTTGGGCGCTTTTCCACTCGACCATGGTAACCCTGGAGAAAATTTTTAAGAATTCAAAACTTAATGCCAAACATCCAGGCGCTTCATCTAGCCAATCTTGGCGTGAAAGGTGCTACTTCTTGGACTCTTTTCCATTCAACCCCTGCCACCCTGGAGAAATTTTTTAATTTTCAAAACCTGAGTCCAGATATCAGGCGCTTCATCCAGCCGATCTTGGCTGGGTTAAGTGCTACTTCTTGGGCGCTTTTCCACTCGACCATGGTAACCCTGGAGAAAAATTTTAAGAATTCAAAACTTAATGCCAAACATCCAGGCGCTTCATCTAGCCAATCTTGGCCGTGAAAGGTGCTACTTCTTGGACTCTTTTCCATTCAACCCCTGCCACCCTGGAGAAATTTTTTAATTTTCAAGCGAAAGAGTCCAAGCGTCAGGCGCTTCATCCAGCCGATCTTGGCTGGGTTAAGTGCTACTTCTTGGGCGGCTTTTCCACTCGACCATGGTAACCCTGGAGAAAATTTTTAAAATTCAAAACTTAATGCCAAACATCCAGGCGCTTCATCTAGCCAATCTTGGCGTGAAAGGTGCTACTTCTTGGACTCTTTTCCACTCAACCACTGCCACCCTGGAGAAATTTTTAAATTTTCAAAGCGAAAGTCCAATATCCAGGCGCTTCATCCAGCCGATCTTGGCTGGGTTAAGTGCTACTTCTTGGGCGCTTTTCCACTCGACCATGGTAACCCTGGAGAAAATTTTTAAAATTCAAAACTTAATGCCAAACATCCAGGCGCTTCATCTAGCCAATCTTGGCGTGAAAGGTGCTACTTCTTGGACTCTTTTCCACTCAACCCCTGCCACCCTGGAGAAAATTTTAAATTTTCAAAGCGAAAGTCCAAGCGTCCAGGCGCTTCATCCAGCCGATCTTGGCTGGGTTAAAGTGCTACTTCTTGGACGCTTTTCCACTCGACCATGGTAACCCTGGAGAAAATTTTTAAGAATTCAAAACTTAATGCCAAACATCCAGGCGCTTCATCTAGCCAATCTTGGCGTGAAAGGTGCTACTTCTTGGACTCTTTTCCACTCAACCCCTGCCACCCTGGAGAAATTTTTAATTTTCAAAGCCTGAGTCCAAGCGTCCAGGCGCTTCATCCAGCCGATCTTGGCTGGGTTAAGTGCTACTTCTTGGGCGCTTTTCCACACTCGACCATGGTAACCCTGGAGAAAATTTTTAGAATTCAAAACTTAATGCCAAACATCCAGGCGCTTCATCTAGCCAATCTTGGCCGTGAAAGGTGCTACTTCTTGGACTCTTTTCCACTCCAACCCCTGCCACCCTGGAGAAATTTTTTAATTTTCAAAGCGAAAGTCCAAGATATCAGGCGCTTCATCCAGCCGATCTTGGCTGGGTTAAGTGCTACTTCTTGGGCTTTTCCACTCGACCATGGTAACCCTGGAGAAAATTTTTAAGAATTCAAAACTTAATGCCAAACATCCAGGCGCTTCATCTAGCCAATCTTGGCGTGAAAGGTGCTACTTCTTGGACTCTTTTCCACTCAACCCCTGCCACCCTGGAGAAATTTTTAAATTTTCAAGCGAAAGTCCAAGCGTCCAGGCGCTTCATCCAGCCGATCTTGGCTGGGTTAAGTGCTACTTCTTGGACGCTTTTCCACTCGACCATGGTAACCCTGGAGAAAATTTTTAAGAATTCAAAACTTAATGCCAAACATCCAGGCGCTTCATCTAGCCAATCTTGGCCGTGAAAGGTGCTACTTCTTGGACTCTTTTCACTCAACCCCTGCCACCCTGGAGAAATTTTTTAATTTTCAAAAGCGAAGTCCAAGCGTCCAGGCGCTTCATCCAGCCGATCTTGGCTGGGTTAAGTGCTACTTCTTGGACGCTTTTCCACTCGACCATGGTAACCCTGGAGAAAATTTTTAAGAATTCAAAACTTAATACCAAACATCCAGGCGCTTCATCTAGCCAATCTTGGGCGTGAAAGGTGCTACTTCTTGGACTCTTTTCCACTCAACCCCTGCCACCCTGGAGAAAATTTTTAAATTTTCAAGCGAAAGTCCAGATATCCAGGCGCTTCATCCAGCCGATCTTGGCTGGGTTAAGTGCTACTTCTTGGGCGCTTTTCCACTCGACCATGGTAACCCTGGAGAGAAAATTTTTAAGAATTCAAAACTTAATGCCAAACATCCAGGCGCTTCATCTAGCCAATCTTGGCGTGAAAGGTGCTACTTCTTGGACTCTTTTCCACTCAACCCCTGCCACCCTGGAGAATTTTTAAATTTTCAAAACCTGAAAGTCCAGATATCAGGCGCTTCATCCAGCCGATCTTGGCTGGGTTAAGTGCTACTTCTTGGGCGCTTTTCCACTCGACCATGGTAACCCTGGAGAAAATTTTTAGAATTCAAAACTTAATGCCAAACATCCAGGCGCTTCATCTAGCCAATCTTGGCCGTGAAAGGTGCTACTTCTTGGACTCTTTTCCATTCAACCCCTGCCACCCTGGAGAAATTTTTAAATTTTCAAAGCGAAAGTCCAGCGTCCAGGCGCTTCATCCAGCCGATCTTGGCTGGGTTAAGTGCTACTTCTTGGGCGCTTTTCCACTCGACCATGGTAACCCTGGAGAAAATTTTTAAGAATTCAAAACTTAATGCCAAACATCCAGGCGCTTCATCTAGCCAATCTTGGCGTGAAAGGTGCTACTTCTTGGACTCTTTTCCACTCAACCCCTGCCACCCTGGAGAAATTTTTTTAATTTTCAAAGCGAAAGTCCAAGCGTCCAGGCGCTTCATCCAGCCGATCTTGGCTGGGTTAAGTGCTACTTCTTGGGCAGCTTTTCCACTCGACCATGGTAACCCTGGAAAATTTTTAAGAATTCAAAACTTAATGCCAAACATCCAGGCGCTTCATCTAGCCAATCTTGGCCGTGAAAGGTGCTACTTCTTGGACTCTTTTCCACTCAACCCCTGCCACCCTGGAGAAATTTTTAAATTTTCAAAGCGAAAGTCCAAGCGTCCAGGCGCTTCATCCAGCCGATCTTGGCTGGGTTAAGTGCTACTTCTTGGGCAGCTTTTCCACTCGACCATGGTAACCCTGGAGAAAATTTTTAAGAATTCAAAACTTAATGCCAAACATCCAGGCGCTTCATCTAGCCAATCTTGGCGTGAAAGGTGCTACTTCTTGGACTCTTTTCCACTCAACCCCTGCCACCCTGGAGAAATTTTTAAATTTTCAAAGCGAAAGTCCAAGCGTATCAGGCGCTTCATCCAGCCGATCTTGGCTGGGTTAAGTGCTACTTCTTGGGCGCTTTTCCACTCGACCATGGTAACCCTGGAGAAAATTTTTAAGAATTCAAAACTTAATGCCAAACATCCAGGCGCTTCATCTAGCCAATCTTGGCGTGAAAGGTGCTACTTCTTGGACTCTTTTCCATTCAACCCCTGCCACCCTGGAGAAATTTTTAAATTTTCAAAAAGTCCAAGCGTCAGGCGCTTCATCCAGCCGATCTTGGCTGGGTTAAGTGCTACTTCTTGGGCGCTTTTCCACTCGACCATGGTAACCCTGGAGAAAATTTTTAAGAATTCAAAACTTAATGCCAAACATCCAGGCGCTTCATCTAGCCAATCTTGGCGTGAAAGGTGCTACTTCTTGGACTCTTTTCCCTCAACCCCTGCCACCCTGGAGAAATTTTTAAATTTTCAAAACGAAAGTCCAGATATCCAGGCGCTTCATCCAGCCGATCTTGGCTGGGTTAAGTGCTACTTCTTGGGCGCTTTTCCACTCGACCATGGTAACCCTGAGAAAATTTTTAAGAATTCAAAACTTAATGCCAAACATCCAGGCGCTTCATCTAGCCAATCTTGGGCGTGAAAGGTGCTACTTCTTGGACTCTTTTCCACTCAACCCCTGCCACCCTGGAGAAATTTTTAAATTTTCAAAACCTGAGTCCAGATATCTCAGGCGCTTCATCCAGCCGATCTTGGCTGGGTTAAGTGCTACTTCTTGGGCGCTTTTCCACTCGACCATGGTAACCCTGGAGAAAATTTTTAAGAATTCAAAACTTAATGCCAAACATCCAGGCGCTTCATCTAGCCAATCTTGGCGTGAAAGGTGCTACTTCTTGGACTCTTTTCCACTCAACCCCTGCCACCCTGGAGAAATTTTTAAATTTTCAAAACCTGAAAGTCCAGATATCCAGGCGCTTCATCCAGCCGATCTTGGCTGGGTTAAGTGCTACTTCTTGGGCAGCTTTTCCACTCGACCATGGTAACCCTGGAGAAAATTTTTAAGAATTCAAAACTTAATGCCAAACATCCAGGCGCTTCATCTAGCCAATCTTGGCGTGAAAGGTGCTACTTCTTGGACTCTTTTCCACTCAACCCCTGCCACCCTGGAGAAATTTTTAAATTTTCAAAAGCGAAAGTCCAAGCGTCCAGGCGCTTCATCCAGCCGATCTTGGCTGGGTTAAGTGCTACTTCTTGGGCGCTTTTCCACTCGACCATGGTAACCCTGGAGAAAATTTTTAAGAATTCAAAACTTAATGCCAAACATCCAGGCGCTTCATCTAGCCAATCTTGGCCGTGAAAGGTGCTACTTCTTGGACTCTTTCCACTCAACCCCTGCCACCCTGGAGAAATTTTTTAAATTTTCAAGCGAAAGTCCAAGCGTCCAGGCGCTTCATCCAGCCGATCTTGGCTGGGTTAAGTGCTACTTCTTGGACGCTTTTCCACTCGACCATGGTAACCCTGGAGAAAATTTTTAAGAATTCAAAACTTAATGCCAAACATCCAGGCGCTTCTCTAGCCAAGCCAATCTTGGCCGTGAAAGGTGCTACTTCTTGGACTCTTTTCCACTCAACCCCTGCCACCCTGGAGAATTTTTAAATTTTCAAAGCGAAAGTCAAGCGTCCAGGCGCTTCATCCAGCCGATCTTGGCTGGGTTAAGTGCTACTTCTTGGGCGCTTTTCCACTCGACCATGGTAACCCTGGAGAAAATTTTTAAGAATTCAAAACTTAATGCCAAACATCCAGGCGCTTCATCTAGCCAATCTTGGCGTGAAAGGTGCTACTTCTTGGACTCTTTTCCACTCAACCCCTGCCACCCTGGAGAAATTTTTAAATTTTCAAAAGCGAAAGTCCAAGCGTCCAGGCGCTTCATCCAGCCGATCTTGGCTGGGTTAAGTGCTACTTCTTGGGCGCTTTCCACTCGACCATGGTAACCCTGGAGAAAATTTTAAGAATTCAAAACTTAATGCCAAACATCCAGGCGCTTCATCTAGCCAATCTTGGCCGTGAAAGGTGCTACTTCTTGGACTCTTTTCCACTCAACCCCCTGCCACCCTGGAGAAATTTTTAAATTTTCAAGCGAAAGTCCAAGCGTCCAGGCGCTTCATCCAGCCGATCTTGGCTGGGTTAAGTGCTACTTCTTGGGCGCTTTTCCACTCGACCATGGTAACCCTGGAAAATTTTTAAGAATTCAAAACTTAATGCCAAACATCCAGGCGCTTCATCTAGCCAATCTTGGCGTGAAAGGTGCTACTTCTTGGACTCTTTTCATTCAACCCCTGCCACCCTGGAGAAATTTTTAAATTTTCAAAGCGAAAGTCCAGATATCAGGCGCTTCATCCAGCCGATCTTGGCTGGGTTAAGTGCTACTTCTTGGGCGCTTTTCCACTCGACCATGGTAACCCTGGAGAAAATTTTTAAGAATTCAAAACTTAATGCCAAACATCCAGGCGCTTCATCTAGCCAATCTTGGCGTGAAAGGTGCTACTTCTTGGACTCTTTTCCACTCAACCCCTGCCACCCTGGAGAAATTTTTAAATTTTCAAAGCGAAAGTCCAGACGTCCAGGCGCTTCATCCAGCCGATCTTGGCTGGGTTAAGTGCTACTTCTTGGGCGCTTTTCCACTCGACCATGGTAACCCTGGAGAAATTTTTAAGAATTCAAAACTTAATGCCAAACATCCAGGCGCTTCATCTAGCCAATCTTGGCGTGAAAGGTGCTACTTCTTGGACTCTTTTCCACTCAACCACTGCCACCCTGGAGAAATTTTTAAATATTCAAAACCTGAGTCCAGATATCTAGGCGCTTCATCCAGCCGATCTTGGCTGGGTTAAGTGCTACTTCTTCAGACAGCTTTTCCACTCGACCATGGTAACCCTGGAGAAAATTTTTAAGAATTCAAAACTTAATGCCAAACATCCAGGCGCTTCATCTAGCCAATCTTGGCGTGAAAGGTGCTACTTCTTGGACTCTTTTCCACTCAACCCCTGCCACCCTGGGAAATTTTTAAATTTTCAAAGCGAAAGTCCCAAGCGTCCAGGCGCTTCATCCAGCCGATCTTGGCTGGGTTAAGTGCTACTTCTTGGGCAGCTTTTCCACTCGACCATGGTAACCCTGGAGAAAATTTTTAGAATTCAAAACTTAATGCCAAACATCCAGGCGCTTCATCTAGCCAATCTTGGCGTGAAAGGTGCTACTTCTTGGACTCTTTTCCACTCAACCCCTGCCACCCTGGAGAAATTTTTAAATTTTCAAAACCTGAGTCCAGATATCCAGGCGCTTCATCCACCCGATCTTGGCTGGGTTAAGTGCTACTTCTTGGGCAGCTTTTCCACTCGACCATGGTAACCCTGGAGAAAATTTTTAAGAATTCAAAACTTAATGCCAAACATCCAGGCGCTTCATCTAGCCAATCTTGGCGTGAAAGGTGCTACTTCTTGGACTCTTTTCCATTCAACCCTGCCACCCTGGAGAAATTTTTAAATTTTCAAAGCGAAAGTCAAGATATCTAGGCGCTTCATCCAGCCGATCTTGGCTGGGTTAAGTGCTACTTCTTGGGCGCTTTTCCACTCGACCATGGTAACCCTGGAGAAAATTTTTAAGAATTCAAAACTTAATGCCAAACATCCAGGCGCTTCATCTAGCCAATCTTGGCGTGAAAGGTGCTACTTCTTGGACTCTTTTCCACTCAACCCCTGCCACCCTGGAGAAATTTTTAAATTTTCAAAGCGAAAGTCCAAGCGTCCAGGCGCTTCATCCAGCCGATCTTGGCTGGGTTAAGTGCTACTTCTTGGGACAGCTTTTCCACTCGACCATGGTAACCCTGGAGAAAATTTTTAAGAATTCAAAACTTAATGCCAAACATCCAGGCGCTTCATCTAGCCAATCTTGGCGTGAAAGGTGCTACTTCTTGGACTCTTTTCCACTCAACCCCTGCCACCCTGGAGAAATTTTTAAATTTTCAAAGCGAAAGTCCAGAGCGTCCAGGCGCTTCATCCAGCCGATCTTGGCTGGGTTAAGTGCTACTTCTTGGGCAGCTTTTCCACTCGACCATGGTAACCCTGGAGAAAATTTTTAAGAATTCAAAACTTAATGCCAAACATCCAGGCGCTTCATCTAGCCAATCTTGGGCGTGAAAGGTGCTACTTCTTGGACTCTTTTCCACTCAACCCCTGCCACCCTGGAGAAATTTTTAAATTTTCAAAGCGAAAGTCAAGCGTATCAGGCGCTTCATCCAGCCGATCTTGGCTGGGTTAAGTGCTACTTCTTGGGCAGCTTTTCCACTCGACCATGGTAACCCTGGGAAAATTTTTAAGAATTCAAAACTTAATGCCAAACATCCAGGCGCTTCATCTAGCCAATCTTGGCCGTGAAAGGTGCTACTTCTTGGACTCTTTTCCACTCAACCCCTGCCACCCTGGAGAAATTTTTTTAATTTTCAAAGCGAAAGTCCAAGATATCCAGGCGCTTCATCCAGCGATCTTGGCTGGGTTAAGTGCTACTTCTTGGGCGCTTTTCCACTCGACCATGGTAACCTGGAGAAAATTTTTAAGAATTCAAAACTTAATGCCAAACATCCAGGCGCTTCATCTAGCCAATCTTGGCGTGAAAGGTGCTACTTCTTGGACTCTTTTCCACTCAACCCCTGCCACCCTGGAGAAATTTTTAAATTTTCAAGCCTGAGTCCAAGCGTCAGGCGCTTCATCCAGCCGATCTTGGCTGGGTTAAGTGCTACTTCTTGGGCGCTTTTCCACTCGACCATGGTAACCCTGGAGAAAATTTTTAAGAATTCAAAACTTAATGCCAAACATCCAGGCGCTTCATCTAGCCAATCTTGGCGTGAAAGGTGCTACTTCTTGGACTCTTTTCCACTCAACCCCTGCCACCCTGGAGAGAAATTTTTAAATTTTCAAAGCGAAAGTCCAAGCGTCAGGCGCTTCATCCAGCCGATCTTGGCTGGGTTAAGTGCTACTTCTTGGGCGCTTTTCCACTCGACCATGGTAACCCTGGAGAAAATTTTTAAGAATTCAAAACTTAATGCCAAACATCCAGGCGCTTCATCTAGCCAATCTTGGCCGTGAAAGGTGCTACTTCTTGGACTCTTTTCCACTCAACCCCTGCCACCCTGGAGAAATTTTTAAATTTTCAAAGCGAAAGTCCAAGCGTCCAGGCGCTTCATCCAGCCGATCTTGGCTGGGTTAAGTGCTACTTCTTGGGCGCTTTTCCACTCGACCATGGTAACCCTGGAGAAAATTTTTAAGAATTCAAAACTTAATGCCAAACATCCAGGCGCTTCATCTAGCCAATCTTGGCCGTGAAAGGTGCTACTTCTTGGACTCTTTTCCACTCAACCCCTGCCACCCTGGAGAAATTTTTAAATTTTCAAAGCGAAAGTCAAGCGTCCAGGCGCTTCATCCAGCCCGATCTTGGCTGGGTTAAGTGCTACTTCTTGGGCGCTTTTCCACTCGACCATGGTAACCCTGGAGAAAATTTTTAAGAATTCAAAACTTAATGCCAAACATCCAGGCGCTTCATCTAGCCAATCTTGGCGTGAAAGGTGCTACTTCTTGGACTCTTTTCCACTCAACCACTGCCACCCTGGAGAATTTTTAAATATTCAAAACCTGAGTCCAGATATCTAGGCGCTTCATCCAGCCGATCTTGGCTGGGTTAAGTGCTACTTCTTGGGCGCTTTTCCACTCGACCATGGTAACCCTGGAGAAAATTTTTAAGAATTCAAAACTTAATGCCAAACATCCAGGCGCTTCATCTAGCCAATCTTGGCCGTGAAAGGTGCTACTTCTTGGACTCTTTTCCACTCAACCCCTGCCACCCTGGAGAAATTTTTAAATATTCAAAACCTGAGTCCAAGATATCAGGCGCTTCATCCAGCCGATCTTGGCTGGGTTAAGTGCTACTTCTTGGGCAGCTTTTCCACTCGACCATGGTAACCCTGGAGAAAATTTTTAAGAATTCAAAACTTAATGCCAAACATCCAGGCGCTTCATCTAGCCAATCTTGGCCGTGAAAGGTGCTACTTCTTGGACTCTTTTCCACTCAACCCCTGCCACCCTGGAGAAATTTTTTAATTTTCAAAGCCTGAGTCAAGATATCAGGCGCTTCATCCAGCCGATCTTGGCTGGGTTAAGTGCTACTTCTTGGGCAGCTTTTCCACTCGACCATGGTAACCCTGGAGAAAATTTTTAAGAATTCAAAACTTAATGCCAAACATCCAGGCGCTTCATCTAGCCAATCTTGGCGTGAAAGGTGCTACTTCTTGGACTCTTTTCCACTCAACCCCTGCCACCCTGGAGAAATTTTTAAATTTTCAAAGCGAAAGTCCAAGCGTCAGGCGCTTCATCCAGCGATCTTGGCTGGGTTAAGTGCTACTTCTTGGGCGCTTTTCCACTCGACCATGGTAACCCTGGAGAAAATTTTTAGAATTCAAAACTTAATGCCAAACATCCAGGCGCTTCATCTAGCCAATCTTGGCCGTGAAAGGTGCTACTTCTTGGACTCTTTTCCACTCAACCCTGCCACCCTGGAGAATTTTTAAATTTTCAAACCTGAAAGTCCAGATATCAGGCGCTTCATCCAGCCGATCTTGGCTGGGTTAAGTGCTACTTCTTGGGCGCTTTTCCACTCGACCATGGTAACCCTGGAGAAAATTTTTAAGAATTCAAAACTTAATGCCAAACATCCAGGCGCTTCATCTAGCCAATCTTGGCGTGAAAGGTGCTACTTCTTGGACTCTTTTCCACTCAACCACTGCCACCCTGGAGAAATTTTTTAAATTTTCAAGCCTGAGTCCAGACGTCAGGCGCTTCATCCAGCGATCTTGGCTGGGTTTAAGTGCTACTTCTTGGGCGCTTTTCCACTCGACCATGGTAACCCTGGAGAAAATTTTTAAGAATTCAAAACTTAATGCCAAACATCCAGGCGCTTCATCTAGCCAATCTTGGCCGTGAAAGGTGCTACTTCTTGGACTCTTTTCCACTCAACCCCTGCCACCCTGGAGAAATTTTTAAATTTTCAAAGCGAAAGTCCAAGCGTCCAGGCGCTTCATCCAGCCGATCTTGGCTGGGTTAAGTGCTACTTCTTGGGCAGCTTTTCCACTCGACCATGGTAACCCTGGAGAAAATTTTTAGAATTCAAAACTTAATGCCAAACATCCAGGCGCTTCATCTAGCCAATCTTGGCGTGAAAGGTGCTACTTCTTGGACTCTTTTCCATTCAACCCCTGCCACCCTGGAGAAATTTTTAAATTTTCAAAACCGAAAGTCCAGATATCAGGCGCTTCATCCAGCCGATCTTGGCTGGGTTAAGTGCTACTTCTTGGGCGCTTTTCCACTCGACCATGGTAACCCTGGAGAAAATTTTTAAGAATTCAAAACTTAATGCCAAACATCCAGGCGCTTCATCTAGCCAATCTTGGCCGTGAAAGGTGCTACTTCTTGGACTCTTTTCCACTCAACCCTGCCACCCTGGAGAAATTTTTAAATTTTCAAAGCGAAAGTCCAAGCGTCCAGGCGCTTCATCCAGCCGATCTTGGCTGGGTTAAGTGCTACTTCTTGGGCAGCTTTTCCACTCGACCATGGTAACCCTGGAGAAAATTTTTAGAATTCAAAACTTAATGCCAAACATCCAGGCGCTTCATCTAGCCAATCTTGGCGTGAAAGGTGCTACTTCTTGGACTCTTTTCCACTCAACCCCTGCCACCCTGGAGAAATTTTTAAATTTTCAAAAGCGAAAGTCCAAGCGTCAGGCGCTTCATCCAGCCGATCTTGGCTGGGTTAAGTGCTACTTCTTGGGCGCTTTTCCACTCGACCATGGTAACCCTGGAGAAATTTTTAAGAATTCAAAACTTAATGCCAAACATCCAGGCGCTTCATCTAGCCAATCTTGGCGTGAAAGGTGCTACTTCTTGGACTCTTTTCCACTCAACCCCTGCCACCCTGGAGAAATTTTTAAATTTTCAAAGCGAAAGTCCAAGCGTCCAGGCGCTTCATCCAGCCGATCTTGGCTGGGTTAAGTGCTACTTCTTGGGCGCTTTTCCACTCGACCATGGTAACCCTGGAGAAAATTTTAAGAATTCAAAACTTAATGCCAAACATCCAGGCGCTTCATCTAGCCAATCTTGGCCGTGAAAGGTGCTACTTCTTGGACTCTTTTCCACTCAACCCCTGCCACCCTGGAGAAATTTTTAAATTTTCAAAGCGAAAGTCAAGCGTCCAGGCGCTTCATCCAGCCGATCTTGGCTGGGTTAAGTGCTACTTCTTGGGCGCTTTTCCACTCGACCATGGTAACCCTGGAGAAAATTTTTAAGAATTCAAAACTTAATGCCAAACATCCAGGCGCTTCATCTAGCCAATCTTGGCGTGAAAGGTGCTACTTCTTGGACTCTTTTCCACTCAACCCCTGCCACCCTGGAGAAATTTTTAAATTTTCAAAGCCTGAGTCCAGATATCCAGGCGCTTCATCCAGCCGATCTTGGCTGGGTTAAGTGCTACTTCTTGGGCGCTTTTCCACTCGACCATGGTAACCCTGGAGAAAATTTTTAAGAATTCAAAACTTAATGCCAAACATCCAGGCGCTTCATCTAGCCAATCTTGGCGTGAAAGGTGCTACTTCTTGGACTCTTTTCCACTCAACCCCTGCCACCCTGGAGAAATTTTTAAATATTCAAAAGCCTGAGTCCAGATATCCAGGCGCTTCATCCAGCCGATCTTGGCTGGGTTAAGTGCTACTTCTTGGGCGCTTTTCCACTCGACCATGGTAACCCTGGAGAAAATTTTTAAAATTCAAAACTTAATGCCAAACATCCAGGCGCTTCATCTAGCCAATCTTGGCCGTGAAAGGTGCTACTTCTTGGACTCTTTTCCACTCAACCCCTGCCACCCTGGAGAAAATTTTAAATTTTCAAAGCCTGAGTCCAAGCGTCCAGGCGCTTCATCCAGCCGATCTTGGCTGGGTTAAGTGCTACTTCTTGGGCGCTTTTCCACTCGACCATGGTAACCCTGGAGAAAATTTTTAAGAATTCAAAACTTAATGCCAAACATCCAGGCGCTTCATCTAGCCAATCTTGGCGTGAAAGGTGCTACTTCTTGGACTCTTTTCCACTCAACCCCTGCCACCCTGGAGAAATTTTAAATTTCAAAGCGAAAGTCCAAGATATCAGGCGCTTCATCCAGCCGATCTTGGCTGGGTTAAGTGCTACTTCTTGGGCGCTTTTTCCACTCGACCATGGTAACCCTGGAGAAAATTTTTAAGAATTCAAAACTTAATGCCAAACATCCAGGCGCTTCATCTAGCCAATCTTGGCGTGAAAGGTGCTACTTCTTGGACTCTTTTCCACTCAACCCCTGCCACCCTGGAGAAATTTTTAAATTTTCAAAGCGAAAGTCCAGCGTCCAGGCGCTTCATCCAGCCGATCTTGGCTGGGTTAAGTGCTACTTCTTGGGCGCTTTTCCACTCGACCATGGTAACCCTGGAAAATTTTTAAGAATTCAAAACTTAATGCCAAACATCCAGGCGCTTCATCTAGCCAATCTTGGCGTGAAAGGTGCTACTTCTTGGACTCTTTTCCACTCAACCCCTGCCACCCTGGAGAAATTTTTTAATTTTCAAGCGAAAGTCAAGCGTCAGGCGCTTCATCCAGCCGATCTTGGCTGGGTTAAGTGCTACTTCTTGGGCGCTTTTCCACTCGACCATGGTAACCCTGGAGAAAAATTTTTAGAATTCAAAACTTAATGCCAAACATCCAGGCGCTTCATCTAGCCAATCTTGGCCGTGAAAGGTGCTACTTCTTGGACTCTTTTCCACTCAACCCCTGCCACCCTGGAGAAATTTTTAAATTTTCAAAGCGAAAGTCCAGATATCCAGGCGCTTCATCCAGCCGATCTTGGCTGGGTTAAGTGCTACTTCTTGGGCGCTTTTCCACTCGACCATGGTAACCCTGGAGAAAATTTTTAGAATTCAAAACTTAATGCCAAACATCCAGGCGCTTCATCTAGCCAATCTTGGCGTGAAAGGTGCTACTTCTTGGACTCTTTTCCACTCAACCCCTGCCACCCTGGAGAAATTTTTAAATTTTCAAAGCCTGAGTCCAAGCGTCCAGGCGCTTCATCCAGCCGATCTTGGCTGGGTTAAGTGCTACTTCTTGGGCGCTTTTCCACTCGACCATGGTAACCCTGGAGAAAATTTTTAAGAATTCAAAACTTAATGCCAAACATCCAGGCGCTTCATCTAGCCAATCTTGGCCGTGAAAGGTGCTACTTCTTGGACTCTTTTCCACTCAACCCCTGCCACCCTGGAGAAATTTTTAAATTTTCAAAGCCTGAGTCCAGATATCTAGGCGCTTCATCCAGCCGATCTTGGCTGGGTTAAGTGCTACTTCTTGGGCAGCTTTTCCACTCGACCATGGTAACCCTGGAGAAAATTTTTAAGAATTCAAAACTTAATGCCAAACATCCAGGCGCTTCATCTAGCCAATCTTGGCGTGAAAGGTGCTACTTCTTGGACTCTTTTCCACTCAACCACTGCCACCCTGGAGAAATTTTTAAATTTTCAAAGCGAAAGTCCAAGCGTCCAGGCGCTTCATCCAGCCGATCTTGGCTGGGTTAAGTGCTACTTCTTGGGCGCTTTTCCACTCGACCATGGTAACCCTGGAGAAAATTTTTAAGAATTCAAAACTTAATGCCAAACATCCAGGCGCTTCATCTAGCCAATCTTGGCGTGAAAGGTGCTACTTCTTGGACTCTTTCCACTCAACCCCTGCCACCCTGGAGAAATTTTTAAATTTTCAAAGCGAAAGTCCAAGCGTCCAGGCGCTTCATCCAGCCGATCTTGGCTGGGTTAAGTGCTACTTCTTGGGCGCTTTTCCACTCGACCATGGTAACCCTGGAGAAAATTTTTAAGAATTCAAAACTTAATGCCAAACATCCAGGCGCTTCATCTAGCCAATCTTGGCGTGAAAGGTGCTACTTCTTGGACTCTTTTCCACTCAACCCCTGCCACCCTGGAGAAATTTTTTAATTTTCAAAGCGAAAGTCCAAGCGTCAGGCGCTTCATCCAGCCGATCTTGGCTGGGTTAAGTGCTACTTCTTGGGCGCTTTTCCACTCGACCATGGTAACCCTGGAAAATTTTTAAGAATTCAAAACTTAATGCCAAACATCCAGGCGCTTCATCTAGCCAATCTTGGCGTGAAAGGTGCTACTTCTTGGACTCTTTTCCACTCAACCCCTGCCACCCTGGAGAAATTTTTAAATTTTCAAAGCGAAAGTCCAAGATATCCAGGCGCTTCATCCAGCCGATCTTGGCTGGGTTAAGTGCTACTTCTTGGGCGCTTTTCCACTCGACCATGGTAACCCTGGAGAAAATTTTTAAGAATTCAAAACTTAATGCCAAACATCCAGGCGCTTCATCTAGCCAATCTTGGCGTGAAAGGTGCTACTTCTTGGACTCTTTTCCACTCAACCACTGCCACCCTGGAGAAATTTTTAAATTTTCAAAGCGAAAGTCCAGCGTCCAGGCGCTTCATCCAGCCCGATCTTGGCTGGGTTAAGTGCTACTTCTTGGGCGCTTTTCCACTCGACCATGGTAACCCTGGAGAAAATTTTTAAGAATTCAAAACTTAATGCCAAACATCCAGGCGCTTCATCTAGCCAATCTTGGCGTGAAAGGTGCTACTTCTTGGACTCTTTTCCACTCAACCCCTGCCACCCTGGAGAAATTTTTTAATTTTCAAAGCGAAAGTCCAAGCGTCAGGCGCTTCATCCAGCCGATCTTGGCTGGGTTAAGTGCTACTTCTTGGGCAGCTTTTCCACTCGACCATGGTAACCCTGGAGAAAATTTTTAAGAATTCAAAACTTAATGCCAAACATCCAGGCGCTTCATCTAGCCAATCTTGGCCGTGAAAGGTGCTACTTCTTGGACTCTTTTCCACTCAACCCCTGCCACCCTGGAGAAATTTTTAAATTTTCAAAGCGAAAGTCCAAGCGTATCAGGCGCTTCATCCAGCCGATCTTGGCTGGGTTAAGTGCTACTTCTTGGGCAGCTTTTCCACTCGACCATGGTAACCCTGGAGAAAATTTTTAAAAATTCAAAACTTAATGCCAAACATCCAGGTAGCTTCATCTAGCCAATCTTGGGCGTGAAGGTGCTACTTCTTGGACTCTTTTCCACTCAACCCCTGCCACCCTGGAGAAATTTTTAATTATTCAAAACCTGAGTCCAGATATCTAGGCGCTTCATCCAGCCGATCTTGGCTGGGTTAAGTGCTACTTCTTGGGCGCTTTTCCACTCGACCATGGTAACCCTGGAGAAAAATTTTAAGAATTCAAAACTTAATGCCAAACATCCAGGCGCTTCATCTAGCCAATCTTGGCGTGAAAGGTGCTACTTCTTGGACTCTTTTCCCTCAACCCTGCCACCCTGGAGAAATTTTTAAATTTTCAAAGCGAAAGTCCAAACATCCAGGCGCTTCATCCAGCCGATCTTGGCTGGGTTAAGTGCTACTTCTTGGGCTGACTTTTCCACTCGACCATGGTAACCCTGGAGAAAATTTTTAAGAATTCAAAACTTAATGCCAAACATCCAGGCGCTTCATCTAGCCAATCTTGGCGTGAAAGGTGCTACTTCTTGGACTCTTTTCCACTCAACCCCTGCCACCCTGGAGAAATTTTTAAATTTTCAAACCTGAAAGTCCAAGCGTCCAGGCGCTTCATCCAGCCGATCTTGGCTGGGTTAAGTGCTACTTCTTGGACGCTTTTCCACTCGACCATGGTAACCCTGGAGAAAATTTTTAAGAATTCAAAACTTAATGCCAAACATCCAGGCGCTTCATCTAGCCAATCTTGGCCGTGAAAGGTGCTACTTCTTGGACTCTTTTCCACTCAACCCCTGCCACCCTGGAGAAATTTTTAAATTTTCAAAGCGAAAGTCCAAGCGTCCAGGCGCTTCATCCAGCCGATCTTGGCTGGGTTAAGTGCTACTTCTTTGGGCAGCTTTTCCACTCGACCATGGTAACCCTGGAGAAAATTTTTAAGAATTCAAAACTTAATGCCAAACATCCAGGCGCTTCATCTAGCCAATCTTGGCGTGAAAGGTGCTACTTCTTGGACTCTTTTCCACTCAACCACTGCCACCCTGGAGAAATTTTTAAATTTTCAAAGCGAAAGTCCAGATATCAGGCGCTTCATCCAGCCGATCTTGGCTGGGTTAAGTGCTACTTCTTGGGCGCTTTTCCACTCGACCATGGTAACCCTGGAGAAAAATTTTAAGAATTCAAAACTTAATGCCAAACATCCAGGCGCTTCATCTAGCCAATCTTGGCGTGAAAGGTGCTACTTCTTGGACTCTTTTCCACTCAACCCCTGCCACCCTGGAGAGAAATTTTTAAATTTTCAAAACGAAAGTCCAAGCGTCCAGGCGCTTCATCCAGCCGATCTTGGCTGGGTTAAGTGCTACTTCTTGGGCAGCTTTTCCACTCGACCATGGTAACCCTGGAGAAAATTTTTAGAATTCAAAACTTAATGCCAAACATCCAGGCGCTTCATCTAGCCAATCTTGGCCGTGAAAGGTGCTACTTCTTGGACTCTTTTCCCTCAACCCTGCCACCCTGGAGAAATTTTTAATTTTCAAAGCGAAAGTCCAAGCGTCCAGGCGCTTCATCCAGCCGATCTTGGCTGGGTTAAGTGCTACTTCTTGGGCGCTTTTCCACTCGACCATGGTAACCCTGGAGAAAATTTTTAAGAATTCAAAACTTAATGCCAAACATCCAGGCGCTTCATCTAGCCAATCTTGGCCGTGAAAGGTGCTACTTCTTGGACTCTTTTCCACTCAACCCCTGCCACCCTGGAGAAATTTTTAAATATTCAAAGCGAAAGTCCAGCGTCCAGGCGCTTCATCAGCCGATCTTGGCTGGGTTAAGTGCTACTTCTTGGGCGCTTTTCCACTCGACCATGGTAACCCTGGGAAAATTTTTAAGAATTCAAAACTTAATGCCAAACATCCAGGCGCTTCATCTAGCCAATCTTGGCCGTGAAAGGTGCTACTTCTTGGACTCTTTTCCACTCCAACCCTGCCACCCTGGAGAAATTTTTTAATTTTCAAAAGCGAAAGTCCAAACATCAGGCGCTTCATCCAGCCGATCTTGGCTGGGTTAAGTGCTACTTCTTGGGCGCTTTTCCACTCGACCATGGTAACCCTGGAGAAAATTTTTAAGAATTCAAAACTTAATGCCAAACATCAGGCGCTTCATCTAGCCAATCTTGGCGTGAAAGGTGCTACTTCTTGGACTCTTTTCCCACTCAACCCTGCCACCCTGGAGAAATTTTTTAATTTTCAAACCTGAAAGTCCAAGCGTCCAGGCGCTTCATCCAGCCGATCTTGGCTGGGTTAAGTGCTACTTCTTGGGCAGCTTTTCCACTCGACCATGGTAACCCTGGAGAAAATTTTTAAGAATTCAAAACTTAATGCCAAACATCCAGGCGCTTCATCTAGCCAATCTTGGCGTGAAAGGTGCTACTTCTTGGACTCTTTTCACTCAACCCCTGCCACCCTGGAGAAATTTTTAAATTTTCAAAGCCTGAGTCCAGCGTCCAGGCGCTTCATCCAGCCGATCTTGGCTGGGTTAAGTGCTACTTCTTGGGCGCTTTTCCACTCGACCATGGTAACCCTGGAGAAAATTTTTAAGAATTCAAAACTTAATGCCAAACATCCAGGCGCTTCATCTAGCCAATCTTGGGCGTGAAAGGTGCTACTTCTTGGACTCTTTTCCCTCAACCCCTGCCACCCTGGAGAAATTTTTAATTTTCAAAAGCTGAGTCCAAATATCCAGGCGCTTCATCCAGCGATCTTGGCTGGGTTAAGTGCTACTTCTTGGGCGCTTTTCCACTCGACCATGGTAACCCTGGAGAAAATTTTTAAGAATTCAAAACTTAATGCCAAACATCCAGGCGCTTCATCTAGCCAATCTTGGCCGTGAAAGGTGCTACTTCTTGGACTCTTTTCCACTCAACCCCTGCCACCCTGGAGAAATTTTTAAATTTTCAAAACCTGAAAGTCCAAGCGTCCAGGCGCTTCATCCAGCCGATCTTGGCTGGGTTAAGTGCTACTTCTTGGGCAGCTTTTCCACTCGACCATGGTAACCCTGGAGAAAATTTTTAGAATTCAAAACTTAATGCCAAACATCCAGGCGCTTCATCTAGCCAATCTTGGCGTGAAAGGTGCTACTTCTTGGACTCTTTTCCACTCAACCCCTGCCACCCTGGAGAAATTTTAAATTTTCAAAGCGAAAGTCCAAGCGTCAGGCGCTTCATCCAGCCGATCTTGGCTGGGTTAAGTGCTACTTCTTGGGCGCTTTTCCACTCGACCATGGTAACCCTGGAGAAAATTTTTAAGAATTCAAAACTTAATGCCAAACATCCAGGCGCTTCATCTAGCCAATCTTGGCGTGAAAGGTGCTACTTCTTGGACTCTTTTCCACTCAACCCCTGCCACCCTGGAGAAATTTTTAAATTTTCAAGCGAAAGTCCAAGCGTCCAGGCGCTTCATCCAGCCGATCTTGGCTGGGTTAAGTGCTACTTCTTGGGCAGCTTTTCCACTCGACCATGGTAACCCTGGAGAAAATTTTTAAGAATTCAAAACTTAATGCCAAACATCCAGGCGCTTCATCTAGCCAATCTTGGCGTGAAAGGTGCTACTTCTTGGACTCTTTTCCACTCAACCCCTGCCACCCTGGAGAAATTTTTAAATTTTCAAAAGCGAAAGTCCAGATATCCAGGCGCTTCATCCAGCCGATCTTGGCTGGGTTAAGTGCTACTTCTTGGGCGCTTTTCCACTCGACCATGGTAACCCTGGAGAAAATTTTTAAGAATTCAAAACTTAATGCCAAACATCCAGGCGCTTCATCTAGCCAATCTTGGCGTGAAAGGTGCTACTTCTTGGACTCTTTTCCACTCAACCCCTGCCACCCTGGAGAAATTTTTAAATTCAAAAGCGAAAGTCCAAGCGTCAGGCGCTTCATCCAGCGATCTTGGCTGGGTTAAGTGCTACTTCTTGGACGCTTTTCCACTCGACCATGGTAACCCTGGAGAAAAATTTTAAGAATTCAAAACTTAATGCCAAACATCCAGGCGCTTCATCTAGCCAATCTTGGCGTGAAAGGTGCTACTTCTTGGACTCTTTTCCACTCAACCCCTGCCACCCTGGAGAGAAATTTTTAAATTTCAAAGCCTGAGTCCAAATATCTAGGCGCTTCATCCAGCCGATCTTGGCTGGGTTAAGTGCTACTTCTTGGGCGCTTTTCCACTCGACCATGGTAACCCTGGAGAAAATTTTTAAAATTCAAAACTTAATGCCAAACATCCAGGCGCTTCATCTAGCCAATCTTGGCGTGAAAGGTGCTACTTCTTGGACTCTTTTCCACTCAACCACTGCCACCCTGGAGAAATTTTTAAATTTTCAAGCGAAAGTCCAAGCGTCCAGGCGCTTCATCCAGCCGATCTTGGCTGGGTTAAGTGCTACTTCTTGGGCAGCTTTTCCACTCGACCATGGTAACCCTGGAGAAAATTTTTAAGAATTCAAAACTTAATGCCAAACATCCAGGCGCTTCATCTAGCCAATCTTGGCGTGAAAGGTGCTACTTCTTGGACTCTTTTCCATTCAACCCCTGCCACCCTGGAGAAATTTTTAAATTTTCAAAGCGAAAGTCCAGATATCTAGGCGCTTCATCCAGCCGATCTTGGCTGGGTTAAGTGCTACTTCTTGGGCGCTTTTCCACTCGACCATGGTAACCCTGGAGAAAATTTTTAAGAATTCAAAACTTAATGCCAAACATCCAGGCGCTTCATCTAGCCAATCTTGGCCGTGAAAGGTGCTACTTCTTGGACTCTTTTCCATTCAACCCCTGCCACCCTGGAGAAATTTTTAAATTTTTCAAGCGAAAGTCCAAGCGTCCAGGCGCTTCATCCAGCCGATCTTGGCTGGGTTAAGTGCTACTTCTTGGGCAGCTTTTCCACTCGACCATGGTAACCCTGGAGAAAATTTTTAAGAATTCAAAACTTAATGCCAAACATCCAGGCGCTTCATCTAGCCAATCTTGGCCGTGAAAGGTGCTACTTCTTGGACTCTTTTCCACTCAACCCCTGCCACCCTGGAGAAATTTTTAAATTTTCAAAACCTGAGTCCAGATATCCAGGCGCTTCATCCAGCCCGATCTTGGCTGGGTTAAGTGCTACTTCTTGGGCAGCTTTTCCACTCGACCATGGTAACCCTGGAGAAAATTTTTAAGAATTCAAAACTTAATGCCAAACATCCAGGCGCTTCATCTAGCCAATCTTGGCGTGAAAGGTGCTACTTCTTGGACTCTTTTCCCTCAACCCCTGCCACCCTGGAGAAATTTTTAAATTTTCAAAAGCGAAAGTCCAAGCGTCCAGGCGCTTCATCCAGCCGATCTTGGCTGGGTTAAGTGCTACTTCTTGGGCGCTTTTCCACTCGACCATGGTAACCCTGGAGAAAATTTTTAAGAATTCAAAACTTAATGCCAAACATCCAGGCGCTTCATCTAGCCAATCTTGGCCGTGAAAGGTGCTACTTCTTGGACTCTTTTCACTCAACCCCTGCCACCCTGGAGAAATTTTTAAATTTTCAAAGCCTGAGTCCAGATATCAGGCGCTTCATCCAGCCGATCTTGGCTGGGTTAAGTGCTACTTCTTGGGCAGCTTTTCCACTCGACCATGGTAACCCTGGAGAAAATTTTTAAGAATTCAAAACTTAATGCCAAACATCCAGGCGCTTCATCTAGCCAATCTTGGCGTGAAAGGTGCTACTTCTTGGACTCTTTTCCACTCCACCACTGCCACCCTGGAGAAATTTTTAATTTTCAAAGCGAAGTCCAAGCGTCCAGGCGCTTCATCCAGCGATCTTGGCTGGGTTAAGTGCTACTTCTTGGGACGCTTTTCCACTCGACCATGGTAACCCTGGAGAAAATTTTTAAGAATTCAAAACTTAATGCCAAACATCCAGGCGCTTCATCTAGCCAATCTTGGCGTGAAAGGTGCTACTTCTTGGACTCTTTTCCACTCAACCCCTGCCACCCTGGAGAAATTTTTTAAATTTTCAAAACCTGAGTCCAAGCGTCCAGGCGCTTCATCCAGCCGATCTTGGCTGGGTTAAGTGCTACTTCTTGGGCGGCTTTTCCACTCGACCATGGTAACCCTGGAGAAAATTTTTAAGAATTCAAAACTTAATGCCAAACATCCAGGCGCTTCATCTAGCCAATCTTGGCGTGAAAGGTGCTACTTCTTGGACTCTTTTCCATTCAACCACTGCCACCCTGGAGAAATTTTTAAATTTTCAAGCGAAAGTCAAGCGTCCAGGCGCTTCATCCAGCCGATCTTGGCTGGGTTAAGTGCTACTTCTTGGGCGCTTTTCCACTCGACCATGGTAACCCTGGAGAAAATTTTTAAGAATTCAAAACTTAATGCCAAACATCCAGGCGCTTCATCTAGCCAATCTTGGCCGTGAAAGGTGCTACTTCTTGGACTCTTTTCCACTCAACCCCTGCCACCCTGGAGAAATTTTTAATTTTTCAAGCCTGAGTCCAAGCGTCCAGGCGCTTCATCCAGCCGATCTTGGCTGGGTTAAGTGCTACTTCTTGGACGCTTTTTCACTCGACCATGGTAACCCTGGAGAAAATTTTTAAGAATTCAAAACTTAATACCAAACATCCAGGCGCTTCATCTAGCCAATCTTGGCGTGAAAGGTGCTACTTCTTGGACTCTTTTCCATTCAACCCCTGCCACCCTGGAGAAAATTTTTAAATTTTCAAAGCGAAAGTCCAGATATCCAGGCGCTTCATCCAGCCGATCTTGGCTGGGTTAAGTGCTACTTCTTGGACGCTTTTCCACTCGACCATGGTAACCCTGGAGAAAATTTTTAAGAATTCAAAACTTAATGCCAAACATCCAGGCGCTTCATCTAGCCAATCTTGGCCGTGAAAGGTGCTACTTCTTGGACTCTTTTCCACTCAACCACTGCCACCCTGGAGAAAATTTTTAAATTTTCAAGCAAAGTCCAAACGTCAGGCGCTTCATCCAGCCGATCTTGGCTGGGTTAAGTGCTACTTCTTGGGCGCTTTTCCACTCGACCATGGTAACCCTGGAGAAAATTTTAAGAATTCAAAACTTAATGCCAAACATCCAGGCGCTTCATCTAGCCAATCTTGGCCGTGAAAGGTGCTACTTCTTGGACTCTTTTCCATTCAACCCCTGCCACCCTGGAGAAATTTTTTTTTTTAATTTCAAAACCTGAAAGTCCAGATATCAGGCGCTTCATCCAGCCGATCTTGGCTGGGTTAAGTGCTACTTCTTGGGCGCTTTTCCACTCGACCATGGTAACCCTGGAGAAAATTTTTAAGAATTCAAAACTTAATGCCAAACATCCAGGCGCTTCATCTAGCCAATCTTGGCCGTGAAAGGTGCTACTTCTTGGACTCTTTTCCCTCAAGCCCCTGCCACCCTGGAGAAATTTTTTAATTTTCAAAACCTGAGTCCAGATATCCAGGCGCTTCATCCAGCCGATCTTGGCTGGGTTAAGTGCTACTTCTTGGGCAGCTTTTCCACTCGACCATGGTAACCCTGGAGAAAATTTTTAAGAATTCAAAACTTAATGCCAAACATCCAGGCGCTTCATCTAGCCAATCTTGGCCGTGAAAGGTGCTACTTCTTGGACTCTTTTCCACTCAACCCCTGCCACCCTGGAGAAATTTTTAAATATTCAAAACCTGAGTCCAGATATCAGGCGCTTCATCCAGCCGATCTTGGCTGGGTTAAGTGCTACTTCTTCAGATCCAGCGCTTTTCCACTCGACCATGGTAACCCTGGAGAAAATTTTTAAGAATTCAAAACTTAATGCCAAACATCCAGGCGCTTCATCTAGCCAATCTTGGCCGTGAAAGGTGCTACTTCTTGGACTCTTTTCCACTCAACCCCTGCCACCCTGGAGAAATTTTTAAATTTTCAAAACCTGAGTCCAGATATCTAGGCGCTTCATCCAGCCCGATCTTGGCTGGGTTAAGTGCTACTTCTTGGAGCAGCTTTTCCACTCGACCATGGTAACCCTGGAGAAAATTTTTAAGAATTCAAAACTTAATGCCAAACATCCAGGCGCTTCATCTAGCCAATCTTGGCCGTGAAAGGTGCTACTTCTTGGACTCTTTTCCACTCAACCCCTGCCACCCTGGAGAAATTTTTAAATATTCAAAGCCTGAGTCCAGACGTCCAGGCGCTTCATCCAGCGATCTTGGCTGGGTTAAGTGCTACTTCTTGGGCGCTTTTCCACTCGACCATGGTAACCCTGGAGAAAATTTTTAAGAATTCAAAACTTAATGCCAAACATCCAGGCGCTTCATCTAGCCAATCTTGGCCGTGAAAGGTGCTACTTCTTGGACTCTTTTCCACTCAACCCCTGCCACCCTGGAGAAATTTTTTAAATTTTCAAAAGCTGAAAGTCCAAACGTCCAGGCGCTTCATCCAGCCGATCTTGGCTGGGTTAAGTGCTACTTCTTGGGCAGCTTTTCCACTCGACCATGGTAACCCTGGAGAAAATTTTTAAGAATTCAAAACTTAATGCCAAACATCCAGGAGCTTCATCTAGCCAATCTTGGCGTGAAAGGTGCTACTTCTTGGACTCTTTTCCACTCAACCACTGCCACCCTGGAGAAATTTTTAAATTTTCAAAGCGAAAGTCCAACGTCCAGGCGCTTCATCCAGCGATCTTGGCTGGGTTAAGTGCTACTTCTTGGGCGCTTTTCCACTCGACCATGGTAACCCTGGAGAAAATTTTTAGAATTCAAAACTTAATGCCAAACATCCAGGCGCTTCATCTAGCCAATCTTGGCCGTGAAAGGTGCTACTTCTTGGACTCTTTTCCACTCAACCCCTGCCACCCTGGAGGAAATTTTTTAATTTTCAAAACCTGAGTCCAGATATCAGGGGCGCTTCATCCAGCCCGATCTTGGCTGGGTTAAGTGCTACTTCTTGGGACGCTTTTCCACTCGACCATGGTAACCCTGGAGAAAATTTTTAAATTCAAAACTTAATGCCAAACATCCAGGCGCTTCATCTAGCCAATCTTGGCAGTGAAAGGTGCTACTTCTTGGACTCTTTTCCATTCAACCCCTGCCACCCTGGAGAAATTTTTAATTTTCAAAACGAAAGTCCAGAGCGTCCAGGCGCTTCATCCAGCGATCTTGGCTGGGTTAAGTGCTACTTCTTGGGCAGCTTTTCCACTCGACCATGGTAACCCTGGAGAAAATTTTTAAGAATTCAAAACTTAATGCCAAACATCCAGGCGCTTCATCTAGCCAATCTTGGCCGTGAAAGGTGCTACTTCTTGGACTCTTTTCCACTCAACCCTGCCACCCTGGAGAAATTTTTAAATTTTCAAGCGAAAGTCCAAGCGTCCAGGCGCTTCATCCAGCCGATCTTGGCTGGGTTAAGTGCTACTTCTTAGGCGCTTTTCCACTTTCGACCATGGTAAAGCCAATCTTGGCGTGAAAGGTGCTACTTCTTGGACTCTTTTCACTCCACCACTGC
>NC_056711.1:2517469-2631716 GCF_018831695.1 Puntigrus tetrazona | reverse complement strand
ACAGATCAGAATCAGATCAGAGTCAGGCTGCTGCTGCTATCAGTCCAGCTCAAGCGCAACTTCTGCCCGCTCTCTTCCAGCCGGTTCACTTTCACAGCACCCGCGGTAACGCCTCGGTCTGTTGTGGAGTGTAGTAATAGTTGGGTGTGTTGTTGTTCCTGACCGTGTGTGTGTGTGTGTGTGTGTGTGTGTGCTCCCAGGTCTCTAGCACAGAATGGCAGTGGATCATAGGGGCTTCGCTTATGCTGCAGCTCTGGCTTCTGGGCGGCTTCAGGCATGGGCTATCATAAAGAAAAGGTATTTCCTCTGTAGTGTGCAGAGGATGTTACATACATATATATTTATTGATAAGTGCTTTTTTAAGTTTTATTTGTCCACTTTTCATGGCTCTAGTAGCCTTTTTTTTATATTTGTATTGTGCAAGTAACAAAATAAAATGCTATATTACTATATTTCTTTGGACATACTACCATGGTGATGCAGTCACAAACCATAATATTCTTTTGTGAACTCTGTATTCATCCCATATGATATCACTGTACTTCATTGTAAGGATCGGTGGAGATATTTAATATACTTCCTGACTTCTACAGGAAGCGTGGTGTCATTAATTGCTTGGACTCTTCTTTTGAGGCATGTCCGCTGCATGGAGCATACAGAATAACAACGAACGATCCACGATTACTGGACTCCTCTGTAAGTATCGTGTGAATTACTGAATACAGCTTGTATCAGCTTGGAGCGCCACTGCTTCACCACTTTCTTCACTCCAGCTCTCCGCCGGTGTTCTGACCGTTGTGATGGGAATGAGATTCAGGAAATCTGAGGGGAAACTAATGCCTGCGGAATCATGGCAGGACTGAGGTAAAACCGTGTTTATGTATCGAAGCATCATCTCAGCTGTCTGACGCCAGAAGTCAAAGGCAGTAAAAGTGTAGTCAGTGCATTTCTGCTGCAAGAACACAAAAGTTCATTTAATGAATCGGTTTTATTGATCTGCTCCAATAAAGACATTCATAGACATAGCAGCTATTATTAGAGTCTCACTGGTGGTCTTCACACTTTCCAGCCTCCTCATGGTTTTGGCGACTTCTGATCTACTAAAAGCTGACGGACGGGCCACAGCGGAGCCTTTCTCTCAACATCCACCGGACAGTTTCATCATTCGCTTCACAGCATCTTTCACTTTTCCGCATCAAACTGTATCTTGCACATTCCAAATAAATCTGTCCATTTTAGAGTCTCCGCTTTAATCTTGTCTCAAAAATGAAGTTTGTAAATGATTTGCGATTGATTTAATGGTTTTGAGTTCACTGTTAGTGACTGCCGTGAAGGAAAGAGCATCGGATCTTCTATTTGAAAATGTACTCAGCACCTCCCTTCACAGTTTTCACGACACGCTTCATCGGGTGGAGGTTTTCATGGGCGCTGCCCGGCTTGAGGAACTTGCTGATCGTCAGTGTTGGGCCTGCCTTTTCTCTTGAAATGCCTGTGAAACAAATAAATATTCATCACGGTGCTCAAATAAGAGCATTGAAACTTGACTTGAATGCTGAAAACGTAGCTTTCGTGTGTGTGTGTGTGTGTGTGTGTGTGCATGGAAGCACCTGACCTTGGGAAAGTTTTGAAAGAACTGCAGGAAACATCTGCAGCATAAGAGTGACTTCCAAGAAGGTGAACATCATGCACGCTCAGCTGGTTTCCACGAGGAACTGAGCTAGCTAGACGCTAAAAACACAATCCAGAATTGCATTTTTTTCCCAATGTGGATAAGCATTGCTTCAAAATGGAAAGCTGGTGTTTCTTTTAAAGGGTCAGGGTCAGCGCCGTGCCTTTCGAAGACGGTAGTCGTTTCATCCGCCGGCCTTTGCTCTATATTACTGAGCTGAGCTTCTTTTTCTCTTCAGGTATGTGACTAGACTGAATATAATCATATCCATAACATCACTGACTCCCCTCCGAATACATGTCGCATCCTTTGGGAAAAAGCACACGCATTCAGTTACATTATCTCGGTATATCTTCGGGTAAAACAAGGCCACTTGGAATCATACCACGTTTATAAAGTTGACTTCTACATAGCCCGCTCCTTGGTCGTCTTTTTCCGTGATAGATTGTATTTTCCAGCGACGTAATTCAAGATAGCCTTTTATTCGCACAAGTTGCATCCCGTCTATTTCAACCAAAGGCACCTGCTGAAACATCAGGACTCCATCTACAAAATATATATATATAGAATCTATATTATATAGGTCTATAAAACAAGAGATTAGGAAATACATGAATATTTAACTTTACCATTCACCAGTTTTTCATAATCCTCCCGTTTGGTCAAAAACACCTCCTCAAACTGTAAAGACAAAATCTAATTATCTAGAGGTTACATCGCGTGATGTTACTTACACTTTCAGCTTGGCAAAAGCCGCCTCTATAAGATAAGGGTTATCAAGTACATAGTTTTTGCATACACTTTTTAATCTTTACTCCACAAACCTGACTCCAGCTGCAGCCAGCAGCCACTGGACTGACTCCATCTTCCCTCTGCCAGTGTTGAAGTAATACAACACAATTTTCCTCAGACATCTTTCTTCGGCTTCAGCTCTTTTTCTTGCTGTAAAGACGAAGGTGCAGCAGTGAGTTTGTATGTGTGCAGGTGTTAGGTAACTCATGCAGTGGTGCTACAGTCCAAAAGCAGACTAGACGTTTTCTGAGATGAATGACACACACACACACACACACACACACAGAGTAGAGAGAGAGAGAGAGAGAGAGAGAGAGAGAGAGAGAGAGAGAGAGAGAGAGAGAGAGGAGAGAGAAACTACAGCGAGAAACAGTGTTGAAATCAGTAATCCCCACTCGGAGTATTAAATAACACATAATCACACAGTTTCGTGGATCAGATTTAAACAGGTCAAGCTTTTCAGACGAGCTTCTGTTGAGTGAATGATGAAAACAAAACGGTACATTTGCCTGCGACGGTGAAGACCCATTTTGATTAAAAGTTACTTCGTCACGATGATGGCCAACTATGATATGAAATAAGTTTATGATTTTATTACCCTGTGATTCAAGCGTCACTCTGACTAGTCAGATGATAATCTTGATTTCTCGTAAAATATTATTTGCTTTGTCACGTGAAAACTAGGGAACATATGAGTTCCTTAATTTAACACAAACTAAATATTCCTATTCTACTTTTTTTAAATAACTCACATGCAATGTTTTACAGTATAATAATTGAGGTGAATGATTACAATGAAACAAACAAAACTTCCTGTGTGTGTAGAGCGTATAGTTTACACGGCAGCAAAGCATTGTGCAAAACACCCTTTTCCCTTTTAAATAAGTTTAATAATTAATTCGTATTCGCGTCGTGTTTCATACATCTGTATATTCTCGTGTTAGTTAAATCAGGGCAAAGCTTATTAGGCATTCAGTTTACGTCATCATTACGTAGGCCAATGGCAGCGCTGGCAGCAGAGCATTGTGGGAAACTCCAACTGTTTAATCTTTAAAATACTATAATAAGCTATAATACTATAATACTATAATAAGCCAATACTCATTTCGTCTTTCGCGGATGTGTATTTGATCGCGCGTAGCGAACGGCTGAAAGCGACGTTTGTCGTTACCATCGAAGAGACGCAGACCCGGGCTCCGACTCATATAAAGCGCGCGAACGCACGCTAGCTCGGATGTGAGGGCGATCTGGCTGCGACATCTGTCACCCCATTGATCGCTAGGGTTGATTCGGCTGATCTGGCTGGCTAGGCGGGTGTCCCCTCCTCCTCACCGCTCCATGTGTGTCCTCCCGAAGCTCCGCGCTCGGTGGGAAGAGGACGATCCCCGCGACCACCGTCGGTATAGAAGTAGCTGCGCTCCTCGCTAGAACCTCCAAACAAGCTCAAGGCCCATTTGTAGGAGAAACGTAGGGAAGTCGAGCTCCAAGACTTCAAACACATCCAAATGAGGCACTGCATGTGGCAGTCTGCCTTTCTTTTGACATCTACCGCGCAAATTGCTTTTTGTATATGAAATATACGGTTAAAGGTCTGAGTATTGTTAATTAACTACACATTGGTTCAGGATGACTTATATGCACAAGTACACGTGACATTTGTTAAAAGAAACCAAATACGGGTACCAGTAAATATTCACAATTTAATAGCAACTAATATATATGTGTTTTACTTAAATACACTGAGAAAGTCAATATTTTCATTTTTTTTGGTCTCAGAAGGATCAGAATAAAATAGGAACGAGTTTAAAGTATGCAAATAGTTTATTTCCTAAGTTTGCATTATACAATTTAAATCGATTTGACTATCAGGGCATACACGATTTATAATAAGATTAACAAATAGAAGTACAGTACAAAACATGTTTTTTGCCGTTTTTAATTTTTTATAGCAATATAACATTATAAAATATGCTACATCACGCACACGCGTATATTAGAGTGATGCTATAAGTAAAAACATGAAAGATAAACGATATGAAACAGGAGCTGAAGTCTGGGTTGTTGATCTGTAGTCCGCTGGAGGGCGGTGAACAGACTCGGCGCGCGACGCTCGGGCAGCAGAAGAAGAGCGCGCGCTGAGCGTCTCTCCCGAGTGGAAGTGTCCATGGATTTTGGGAAGGAGAGAGTGGTCGCGCTGGTGGACATGGATTGCTTCTATGTGCAGGTGGAGCAGAGGATCAACCCCGAGCTCAAAAACAAACCCTGCGTGGTGGCGCAGTACAAGACGTGGAAAGGCGGAGGGTGAGAGGCGCCTCTGGCGGCTGCCTGTTTACAAATCAGGCTTTCTGTGGTTTTCCTTGAAATAAAGTGATTCGTTTGACAGTTACGTTACCCCACAATACACAAATGCAGCAAAAAATATTGCACAGAAAGAATATGACTTTTCGTGTTTGACTGCTAGCAATTGTCTGAATGTCAAGAAAATAGTAATAACCCCTTTATTAGAAATGAGCAGGATGTGTGTTGTGTTGCCAGCATCATAGCCGTGAGTTACGAGGCCAGAGCTCATGGGGTCAGCAGGAACATGTGGGCAGATGATGCCAGGAAGCTCTGTCCTGACCTGCAGGTGGCCCGAGTCAGAGAGGCTCATGGGAAGGCTGATCTCACGCTGTAAGTGCACGCTTTCTTCAACGGTTGTCCGCTCCGAATCGCAGTCGTCAGCGGCTCCAGACGAACGCATGGGTGGATCGTGGTGTGAGAGTGTGATTGCGTGTGTTTTCTCCGGGCATCAGTTACAGGGAGGCCAGCGTGGAGGTGATCGAGGTGATGTCGCGCTTCGCCGTCATAGAGAGGGCCAGCATCGACGAGGCGTACATGGACCTCACGGGCAGCGTCCAGGAGCGACTGAAGCACATGAGCGTCCAGGACATCACGCGCGCAGCTGAGCTGAGCACCTACGTTCAGGGCTTTCCACAAACCAGCGATGGACCGAGTGAGGATGCAGCCACAGATAAAGGTGCGTTTGAAGCTCACTTACTGTTTTCATCGGAGAAGGTTAAAGAGATGTCGACTGATCCCTGAGCCCTTGCGCTGCACGCTTACATTGTTTGGCCATGGAAGTTGTTAGAAACTTACCGTACAATGTCAAATCTGCCCCAAACTTCACCATCGTCTGATAAGAGTCCTGGTCCGAACACACCTGAATAGCAGCGCCAGCCGCCTGGAGAGCCCGTGTGTGGCCCGCTCACCGCCGCTGTGTTGTTGTCTTCAGAGGAGCGGCGGCTCCGGGGCCTGCAGCAGTGGCTGGAGCGTCTGTCCTCGAGCCCGGAGCTGTGTCTGACCGTCGGCGCTCTGATCGTGGAGGAGATGAGGGCGGCTGTGGAGGAACGCACGGGTTCCGCTGCTCGCCGGCGTCGCGCACAACAAGGTCTGCTTCACATCCACACTTTACTCCTGAGGCTCACGGTTCATTCAGAGCAGGAAATGTTTCCTAGCAGCTGAAGAGTAGCACCGTTTCAGTGCAGGGCTGGACTTTGAGCAACCTTGCGCACGTTTTAGAAAACCTCTGCAGTTTATATCTTAATTGTTTGTAAGTGTATTCAGTCATCAACAGCGCAAACTTCACTCTTCTCATCGGAGACATGAGATGCGGTGGTAAACAGTATCTCGCTGTCTGCGCTTGTAATGATCGCGATGTCTTCCTCAGAGACTTTCAAATGCTTTTACACCGCTGAAATGTTTCCTGCATTAGCGGGCGCCAATATTTCATCACATTACGCCATTGTTCTGTATAGACGATTTCAGCCATAGATACAACTTAAGCGAATTCCCGTCAAACCCTACCCTTGAGTTGAAGCCTTTTGGAAAATTGGTCAGTTTTGATATGAAGAACAAAAAGTAATGTACAGGAAACACATCCCATGGCACAGAAACCTGAGACCAACTTCATTAAACATAGTTTGTAGCAAGTGTGGCACTAACCCGACCAGATGCCAGTGCCTAATGAAACTATTTATTTGGTCTTTATTTGGACAAATACTTGGTTCAGTGTCTTATGAAACCCACTGGCGTGTCCCAGAATGCAGCAGGATTTCTCCAGAACGTGGCGTGTGTTCTTCATTAGTGAACTATTGCTGGAATTTACCTGAATCAGAACGACATCTTCAATCAATCAATCAATCAATCAATTAATCCATTTATTTTCTCCGTAGGTGCTAGCCAAACTAGCATGTGGCTTAAACAAGCCTAATCGCCAAACAGTTTTGCCGCTGGGATCCGTTCCAGAACTCTTCAGCACTCTTCCCATCAGTAAAATGCAAGTAGATCGCCTATGATGTTGCATTCGATTCTCAGCGTGTCCCGTGACGGGGCTGTAAATGTGTGCGTGCTCTTCAGTCGTAATCTGGGCGGGAAGCTGGGGACGTCCATCACCGAGACCCTACGGGTGGAAAACATCGGAGATCTCACTCCAGTTCAGCAAGATCCAGCTGGAGCAGCACTTCGGGAGAAGACCGGTGAGAACCGGGAAGAACCCGCCGAGTCACGGTCTTAAAGCGTTCTGTAGTAAATGCATCTCGTTTCTTCTCTGTCCTCAGGTCGTTGGCTGTATGACTTGTGCCGAGGGTCGAGTTTGAGCCTGTGAAGCCTCGACAGCTCCCAAATCCATCGGCTGCAGCAAGAACTTTCAAGGAAAAACCTGCCTGGCTACAAAACAACAGGTACGTGGTGGGGCTGTCAAAAAAACTATAAAAATGCACGTTTTAGGTGTAAGGTCAGGTAGGGCTGGATGATACCCCCAAAAAAAAAGTCTAAGCATAAACAATATCTGCAAAGTTTCAGCGCTTAAAGTTCTTTTAAAATTCTGACAGTTTAACGCCTACAAAAACCACTGATGCGGGACTACAACGAGTTAGCTTCCTGGGTCTGTTACGTCAAGAACCCAGATAAACCCTGCCCCCGAAACACTCATCAAAGGGGGCGGGTTTATCTGGGTTCTTGACGTAACAGACCCTATAATTATAGTTTTGCATATTGATAAAAGTTCTTTTGCAGGTGCAGCACTGGCTTCATCAGCTGGCCCTCGAGTTACAGGAACGACTGAACAAAGACAGAGAGATGGTGAGTAACGCTGGCTTCTGAGCGGCGGAGCCATGTTTAGAGGAATTTCAAAAAGGCCTACTTCTGACTATATAAGCTCTATGTACAGCACATGCTCCGAACAGCCAGGTTTATACAGGACTCTCAGTCACAGCAAACGTCTTCCCGCTTCAAAGTGTTCCTAGCACGTTGTTTTGTCCTCAGAACAGGCGGGTGGCCAGACAGCTGACGGTGGGCGTCAGGCAGGCCGGGATCAGAGTTTTCTCGCTGCTGTGCTCTCGTTCGATACGACGCCGTGAAGATGACCTCGACAGCCTGGCCATCATCAAGAGCCTGAACGCCGCAGGAAGTCACCAGGAGGCGTGGTGAGTGACGATGGGCCACGCCATCAATTCCTCATGGATTTATTTGCACAAAAAACAGCTTGAATGCATTTTGTAGCTAAAGCTAATTAGCTAGCTAATGTTAAATAATGAAGCCCTGTAAAGTTGGATATGAAGTAATATAATTTAATGAACTAATTTTTTCGTTGCATCCTCCTGTGGCCTCAGGAAACAAGCCACATTAAGGTTTTTTTTTTACATTTTATTTTATGTTTGACTGTTAAAACAATAAAGAATATTTGTTGTTTTTCATATATTGGGTACATTTAAAAACGGACAAACAAGTGTATTGCTCTTTGTGCAGCCCTAACATCACTTTCATATGGTTTTAATATAAAACTGGTTTGGTTTAATCATTAGCTTTTATGAACTTCACAAATGCTAAGAGCTGGAGTGAATAGAGCTGCTTATCGCTGAATTAAACTGGTTTCATAACCGCTGAACTTTACACGGATTGGTTCAAAGCAGTTTCACAGTAATAATCTGTTGTATAAAGCCATATAAAATAAAGGGGACTTGGTCGGAGAACAAGGGAAGCAGAGCGCTTCTTTTCTTTTAATCCTACATTTCTGAAGGAGAAGCAAGGTGGAGCAGAAACATTCATATTTACCACGATATTCAGGGAATGCATTTGTTAGACCTTGAAATTGAATGTTAGGATAAAGAATTAGTTTGAATTAGAATTAGTTTACAAATCAAATCTGATTCATTTCTCATACATTTTGACTTCTGTTTGGTTTTTTGGATTGTATTTCAAGATTGAATACAAATTTATCACAGAAAGTTCTAAGTTCAATTGAAACGTTTTTTGAACTTTAATTTAGATTTTTATTTCTTCTCCTCATTCAGTTGACTCATGAGC
The DNA here is from genome assembly GCF_018831695.1 of Puntigrus tetrazona. NCBI lineage: Eukaryota > Metazoa > Chordata > Actinopteri > Cypriniformes > Cyprinidae > Puntigrus > Puntigrus tetrazona. The sequence goes on along the minus strand of NC_056711.1, from coordinate 2,622,913 downwards.
TCTGGAGATAAAGTTCTCATTTTAATATCTCTTATATTTGGAAAAAACCCTTCAGGCAGAGTTATGGACATGGGTTTTCAATCTGATTTCATCCCAGCCCCGGTCGAGTTACCTCTGATGTTCTTCTCTTAGGTCTCCAGCTTTGACCTGTCTTCAACTGTCAGCCAGTAAGTTCAGCGACGTTCCCTCAACCTCGTCCGGAGGAATAGCCAGCTTTCTGTCCAGTGACGCTCCTTCGACGCAATCGCGTCTAGCCTCGACACAAACCCCCAAAACACAGCCGAGCCCCAAGCGCCCGGGGGCCATCCAGTCTCTGTTTGAGAAGGCGGCTGAGAAGAAGAAAGCGCCTGGGTCATCCGGTCTCCCTCAGAGAGCTCCTGGCATCTCCTCCTTCTTCCACAGAAAAGGTGAGGAGAAGTCGCTCCAGCTGACGGAGTCGCTCGGAGCGGACGAGGGCGATCTTCAGCCGTGTCAGCGCTGTGGACTGAAGGTGCTGGTCTGGGAAATGCCTGAGCACATGGACTATCACTTCGCTCTGGACCTGCAGGAGTCGTTCTCCTCGGCGTCCAGCGGGAAGAGCCAGGCCCCGACCGAGTGGCCCGCAGGCCAAGAGAGCGCGAGTGCAGGCAAACCGCGCACGCTGGACTCCTTCTTCAGAAAGACGTGAGCGCAGCCCCGGCCAGCTCTTCACAGCATTTGTGCCTTTTCGAAAACTTTTACGGTTTTATTTTTATATAATAAATACGTTGCTCGAGGGAATGCCGTTCAAAAGCAGTTTTCTTTTCTTGTATAGAGGCCTTGATCTACTGAACACATGAAAGTAACACAAAAACAGTCACGTGGGCTAGGTTTTTTTTTAATTGAGAAGCGGTCCGTTGATGCATAGTTTGTTAGGATATGACTATATTTGGAAACCGAGCGTGCAAAAAAATTGAAATATTGAGAAAATCGTTTTGAAAGTTGTCCAAATGAAGATCTTCAACACTAATTCAAAATTAGGTTTGAATGTATTGGTAAAAATTTACAATAAAGTTATCGTTTGTTAACATTAGTCATGTTAGTTCATAAAATACTATCATTCGTTGTTAGGTCATGTTAGTTCAGTGCATTAACTAGTTACCAAACAACTTGTGATTGACCACAATTAACAAAAAGCTGTAGAAGTCCAGTTCATTCTTAGCTCACGTTAACTCATGTCAAGTGATGTTAACTAATGAACCTTATTGTAAAGTTTTATCAAATGTACGTGTGGTAGGAAATGTACAAAATAACTTTGTGGAACGTATTCTTTACTCGGTCATCTGAAATGTCGTTGTCTGCCTGCTCCACATGGATATTGTAGAAATTAGCAAGAGTATAGTGCCCTGTAATCGTGATATTCTGTCAGAATTTGTTACATCCCATTAAAACAGTAGTTGCAATGAAAAAAAGAAACTGTTATATGCTGTTGTGGTTAGAACAGCTAGGAACAAGCATTGAACACACTTTTCTACCTGTTACAGTAATTGTTTAATGCTGGAAAAAGAATGCAATTCTAATATTGCGATAAAATCAGAGGGGCGTAATAAAACTTGTTTTGCAAATGTTTTTGTGCAGTAACCTTCACTGTCATTTTAACTGAACATCAACCTTTTATTTTAATGTTATAAATCAGTGATATTATTAAATCAGTGCCGTTACATGCAGTTGCAATGTTAGATGGTTTTTCTTTGCTTCTTTGCTCATATTTAAATAATTCTGAAGTGAGGTTATATATCAAGTATATGATGGAAAAAGTGTACAGATGCAAGTCATCAGCTGTCTCGTTTGAGTTGATCAACAGAAAAGGAGCTTCTCAGGACACCTATAAATAACTCAACCCCATGGCCCTGAGTAAACTCTAATAAACCTTTATTTATGTACAGCACAATATACAAACAAATTTGTACATAAATATTCCAATTCACCAAAAAAGTAAGGCTAAAATGCTTTAAAAATCTCAAAAAACCCATCTAGCACATAAAGCCAGAAAAGTGACATTCGATTGTAAAAGAAGACGTCACTCCAAAAAAAATGCATACAGTAGAAATTATTACAAATCGATGGAACTAAAACATCCAGAATTCTCTAGAACATTCTATATAAACTTACTCTTTTTGGTTCAAATACATTTTTTTTCTCGTAAAATTGCACACTGAACAGTGATAAAGTAGAAACGCGGCGTGTCCTGATATACGATTCAGTACTGAGATCAACATGCATGCCATGGGTACAGGACAGCGCTAAAATGAAGCGACGGAAAGCGCTAGCACCAAACCTCGAGTGTTCAGAGAGACACCGAGGTGTAGCACACTGCACCAGAGACCCCAGACACGCAATGAGACGGAGAGCTTTGCATAATCAGTGACGCGTGAACGTAATGCTTCCTGAGCTACTAAAGCACTGGAGTGCAGGCAGAAACGGGTCAAGGCAGATCGACGTCTGGAGCGTCAGAAGGATAGCAGGAACACTTGGTGACTTCTAGCAGAGATCTAAATCCTGTGCCGTTAAAGCTCGAGAGTAAAAAAAACCTCGTTAGAAAAGGCTAAAATAAATAAAAAGACATCAGAGAGGCGTCTGGTCGGTTTCGCTTCTCACAACCGTAGCTGCCACGAGGTTCTTCATCCACGTCTGTAATAAAAACAAAACTAGCTAAAGTACAACCGTGTCCTTTGGAGAGTGGATGAAGATCGTTATGAAGGCTGACAGTGAGGTTCAGTGCTGCTGGAGCCGTGTTTGGATGGCTGTAGTTTGGTGACCTGGCCGATGCCTTTGGTGACCCCCTCTCTGAAGAGCAGCTTGGCGCCCACCTTCAGGTACTCGGGGTGCTTGATGAACCTGAAGCGCACCACCGCCTTCTCTCCGGTGCGCAGCTCGTCCTGCGGGAGAAGACCAGGGACACAGATCGTAGGAGATCAATGAGTTAGTAAGTCAGAGGCAGACGTTAGCGGAGTACTTTTAAAGTTTCAGAAAGAAGAACGCTTTAACACTTAACTACATAAGAAATCTGTTACTTCAGTGGTTTCAAAACCCTTCTTCTCCATTCATAACTCGAATAAAGATGGTCACATTTCGAACAAAAAAAAAGTGCATTCGATTTTTATTTAATCTTATGCACATTAAATATTGTAACTGTGCGTGCTTACTGTGAGCACACACCTTTCTACTTCAGTTATGACTTCTGACGGAGAGTTCTCCATCGAATCTGAGGAAGCATGTTGATGTTTTCCTCCCAAAAAAAGATTCATTATTTCTTTCTGTTTTGGTCGAGCCATTAGCTTTGTAATATATTGTCTGAATGCAAATAAAATCAGTGATGAGAAATTAAAGATTTTTGTGGGAATTATGTTGTTTTTTTATTAAATGTTCGTGAATCTTCAAAAAGGGTTACAATGAACACTGAATGTTTAATTGTTCTAATTCATGTTCAGTGATGTCTCGTGGGACGAGACACAAAAAAGATGCAGAGACGTTTGACTTCCAGACCAACAGATGCACAGAGAGTTGAGAGTTTATCTAGTCATCTATCAATCAAACAAACAGAAGACTGACCTTTCCTTGCAGAGCCTCGACCGTGGCCGTCTGTCTGATATTGCCCACATGCACCGTCACCTGGAAGCCCTTGTGGAAGGTTTTGGCGTGAAAGAGCAAGACGATCTCAGCCTAGAAGCGCCAGCAGATAGTGGGGTTCATCTCCGGGCTGACCATCACCATTCCCTGCCAAAAAACAACGGTTGTATACGCCGTCCACTCTTCATTCTCTATGGAAATTAACAAGCATCCTAGCGTAAAGCCTGCTCCGTTTCATTGGCCTTTACACTCCAGCTCACCTTTCGTAGTAACGAGCGGTCGAAGTCTCCCAGAGCCAGAGTGGCAGCCTGCCCAGCTCTCAGCACCCTGCAGCCCGAGCGATTCCTCTGGATACTGCACACCGTCAGCTCACGAAACTTCCCATCGTCCGTGGGTCCGACCACCAGCTGCTCTCCCTCGCGGCAGATCCCACTGGACACACACACAGCGTTGCGTATTATCTTTCGTACATTTCTCCTGGCTCTTCCAAGCATTATTTTGAAGCGCTGTGAAACTAACCTATTCACCTTCGGGTGGTTATCGCATTTTCTCTGAAGCAGATCAACATTTCTAATCTAAATAACTGTTAGCGTCTGACCTAAGACGCAACTTCATTCAACTTCACTTTTTATTTTTGGGTGAACTATTCCTTTAAGCTGAGTGTTAATTATTAAAACCACAGATAAATAGCATATTTCTATAAGGTTACAATTAACAACAGAGGCCAACTGGTAATGTAGAGCTCGCTACGGTTTAGAGCAGAAGCTGAGGTAGATGTTTGGGTTACACTTTATGCCGATAGTCCACTTTAGATATTCTACTAACTGGAAGTATCTTTGTAACTAATTCTCACTCATTTGCAACTACATGTCTACTAACTCTCAGAGTAGAAAAATTGAGGCATGCGCTAAACCGCCATGTTCTTGTAGAGTTACCTCCCTATTAGACACTAATGCGGTTTTACTGTACACTACAAACTAGAGGAAAGAGAGGAGGACACACCTGTAAAGAGTCCCACCAACAACTGTCCCCACATCCGGCACTGTGTAGATCTCGTCAACCTACAGGACCACACACACACACACACACACACACACACACACACACACACACACTCATGAGACACAAAAACAAAACAACAAAATGGCAACTTCTAGCACATTGCAGCAATTTTTAAAAATGAGTCCTGAAATTGCTTGGCCTTAGGGATGCACAGCATTATCGAATCGTTGGAATCAGCCATTAAAAACATAATATCAAATATAAACAACATAACACATCATGTGAAAAATGATGCAATTACACCTCTATGATAAGACAAATAAAGAGACAAGATCATGGTTGCCAGCATGGTTAGATTCAGTGACTCATCGTATTACATTTTCGAAGCTCTCATTATAAAAAGAACTTTATGTGCATTTTTGCTCAAAACCAACCATTATTTATAATCTGTATGATTTATATGAAAATAACAGCATGTGGGACGCAATGTTAAATCAAGAGACAATCTGAGACTTTTTTGTTGATGTGCCTTGTTTCTCCACACCTTCTCTCATTCACCCGTTCAAAACGACTCCGGATTGCTAACAAGGGTCTTGGCTGTACCTGAAACTCTGTGAGCTGCTGCATCAGCTCCTCCTGCTCCTTGCTGTTGCTGAGGGGAGGTAGAATATTAAAAAGACCTTCAGCAAATCCAGACTCTCCCCCGACACGCTGGACAGGGTGAAGATGGGCGTGATGCTGCAGGACAAGGAACACAACAGACTCTGATGAAACGCTTGAGAGACAAATCAAGAGAGAGTCGCGGCTACGCCTCCCGTTTGACTCTGTACCTGGGAGACTGTGCAAACTTCTGGGCGGCAGTGACGGCGTCGTCTGTGGAGGACACCAGCATGGGCACTTTGTTGCAGCCCGGCTGCTTGAGGATGCGCTCCAGCTGCCGGACGGTGCGCTCCACGGTGCCTTTGGCACACAGGTCCACCTTACTGACCACTATGAAGATGGGCACCTTCAGTGCCATGGCCAGACCCAGGTGCTCTCGCGTCGTCCCCGCTGAGAGAGAGAGAGAGAATGCATCTTACATGGAGAAACAGGGTTTAGCAAAGAGAAGAGAAAACATCCAAAGAGCAAGAAGCAGGTCATGTTCTCAGTTGTAAACTCTGATCTGGTCAGTATTGCATGTTTAAATACTTAAATCTCAACATCAGAATGGACAACCTAAAAGGAAAAGCAAGCGAGATAGATATCTACAGACAGAACAGCGTAGTCCACTCGAAACGTCTGAACTTTTGCACAGATTTGTAATTTTCTGATTTGCAGATACAAGTTTTTGAAGGTCAGAGACGGTCTGCAGAGTAAAAATCACACATTAAGAATACGATTCCATGCAGTCGGAGAAAATCAGATATTATTTGATATTCAAGACAATTTTAAAACACATAGTTTTTAGTCGCGTGTCTTTCTGTGCAAGTTTGTCGTATTTGGTTCAGTTACATTCAGTGGAGTTTCCTGTAGATCGCCGCTATCTTCTCCAAGAAAAGTTAATTTTATCACAGTTATTTTGATTAGGTAAAAACAAACAAACTGTCTTCATATAGCTGCCTCATTTTAGATTGTTTTGAAACAATCTATATTGTTATATCTATAAGTCCTACAGGAAAAGAGGAGAGTTGAATACTTGTTGTAATTACTTTTCTCATCAACCCTGAACCTGCTCCTAGCTGCCTTCTAATGACTCAGTGCTCTGAGTACACATGTACTGCATTTACAAAAGCAACCAATAATTTAATTCCATTCAGAGTCAGTATTTTATAATTAACACTTTTATACAAAAAGACAAAACATCTTTAATTCATTAATTAAATCATACTTCATGGAGTCAGGAATCCCAGCAATACAGTCAAGTGAAAGAGAAACAGAGAGCAGCTTCTCAGATAAGGAGTACGCCCATGGTGTGCAAGAGTCCTGTCGATAAGCCCCACCCCCCTTAGTTAGTGTTGTTAACTCGAATAAACAGAATTGCTAACGGTCTTAAAACGACAGCTGTCGGGTACGATTAAATTAATGCCCATTTAACCAGTTTAACATAAAGAGACGGTGAAATATAGGCATTGTGTTTTTTTGACCTACACTGTACAAGATGTTGCACCAGAGTAAAATAAATGATATTGCCTCTCCTCTCAGGATACCTGGAATCAGTGTTACAAATACCCCAGACACAGCGTTTTTGCCTTGCCTTTCATAAAAACCATGCAAGCTTTGGATTTTATCTCTGTGGCACTGAAAGATGGCCAGGTTCTGCTGCCCATGCAACTGATACTTGACTGCCATTAGCTCATCTGCGCTCGAGGGGGGGGGGCTTACCGATAGGTCAGTTCTGTGTATGATCAGTCTGACTGAGTCAGTGAGGAGCGTTTATGTTTGCTGGCGGCTGCGGCCTGCGAAACCCTTATCAGAATGTGACTTATGTAGGCGTGTGATAAGCTTTAGCAGGTCATCTGACAGCCGAAGGCATCGAGCGTCCCTGACTCCCAGCTGATTCACACAGAGCATGAGTCCAGAGCATGCACATACCAGCGGCTCGCATCCATCTGCTCGTGCGGCAGAGAGGTAAAACCCGTCTAAAGTCAGGCGTCTTCTGAGGTTAATGATTGGAGAAGCGGACCGCCTGTGTTTGCACGGATCTGCTTGTCAAACTCAGAGCAGTGCAGCAAACACTGTGCACCGCCGCCTCCGTCTGCTCTTGCATAATTTAAGCGCTGGTGTTGCGTTGCAGACAGAGCATAGTGTTCTCCTTGACAGATGTGCATGACCCTCTCGCCCAAATATCTGCTCCTATTTCTGACACACTACTCCCCAAACCAAAACAACATAGTGGCATCTCAGCACATGCTGTTCCAGGACCAGGAGGACCAGGATCTAGCAAGAAACTATCAGAAAAACCAACTGGTCTGCTGGTTATGGTTAGTGTATGGTTAATGAAGTAGCTCCAAGCAGAACTGAAACGTCATTTCTACAAATCTGATGAAGTAACACACTCATCCTAGAGCGAGCACCTTCTTTCAGATGAAATGTTCCTTTAAGGGTAATTAACCTACAAATGGCTTACTTACAGCTTCATATTAAAGCAGAATAGAAGTAAATTACAGGCTGTGGATGGCGGCCCTGTGGCCTGCAGTCACAACTAGACTGCCACGTCTCAAGTTTCCTATACTTTCATTCAACACCCACTTTGGTCCAGGACCAGAGCAGCCCTGAGGTATTTTTTGGGACATGGAAGACAGAAGGAATGGGGCGACACCGAAGAGAGACGCTCTGCATTACATAAGATCATATGCTAGGATTACAGATTAACCAGGAGAACAGCTGATTTATCGCTCCGTGCCAAAAAGATTGACGCGTGCAAACATTATGAGGTTTATTTGGGTCCCCTGCCCTGCGTGATTTGACATTTATCAGGACGCGCTTCACTACGGAGATAAACAGGATCAAGCAGACAGCAGCCTAATGCCACGATGCTGCAAACGCTTACCGATGCCAGTGTTAGCGCTGACCACGAGCATGGCAAAGTCTGGACAGTAGCTGGTCAGGCCAAAGATGGTGGTCTTGAGATACTTGTGGTGGCCTGCCAGGTCTATGAAGGTGATCATTTTTGAGGCACTCTGCAGATTTCTCCGCCGCGTTCTGGACTCACTGTAGTTCACCACCTAGATAAGAACAGACACGGATGCAGTGATGATACGCCGCTTGAAAATGGTTATACATTCATTTTTACACTGAACCACAGTTATCGCAATCTGTATTTTCAGTAGAGAGAAAAGAGTGTGTGTGTGGTTACAAGGTTGGGAGTACAAGTAAACCAATGCGCAAATTATATACTGATTTAGGAAAGCAGGGCCGACTGGGGGATTTAAACTCTTGACATCTGGCAACCGCAACCATAAACACTTGTGGAGGCCTGGTACCAATGCAAGATAACACGAACGCCAAAGCGAAAGGGTTAAATAACCAACAGGCAATATAAAATAATATCGCAGAGGATTACGCCTAATAAATCGAGAGAAGAAACCGTGATCGCAGCTCTAGGATATTTCAACCCAATAGGTGCAGTACGTAACAGTAGAAATGTGTAAGCCATGATGTATTATTAGTGGGCAGTTATTAGTGAAAGAATGCTGCAGGACACGTCCCAAACTAGTCCAGACAAGTAAGAACTTGTTGTAAAAAGGGGCTAGGCACGTTTTGAAAATATTTTGCATACAGCTGCCAAGCAACGGTGAAACTCGATCCTATCGTAGACCCATCGGTCAGTCACACAGTGCAGCGCTTCTCACCTCTCCTTTGCTGTCGAAGCCCAGGATCTCGATGCTGATGCTGGAGGTCCGTCCGGTCTGGATTTCATGAAGGTGTCTGAAGAGGTTGAGCCGCGCTCTCCCTCTCCCGTTGTCCAGCTCTCCTTGTGTGAGTACACCAAGCAGAGTGGACTTCCCTGAGTCCACATTCCCCAGCACCGCTACCCGCAGGTCCAGGAACTGCAGGCGCGTCAAAGAAGGCCATTAACACCGGCCCGAGAGCGTCAAACACATCAGATGTGACACACACACCAGACCATTACCTGCTGATCATCTGGCACTTTCCTGACCAGCACCTCTGCGATTCTGTGAGGTTCATCCGAGTCGTAATCCACCTCCCTCTCTCTGAGAACTGTGATGTCTGCACCCACCCTGAACACACACACACACACACACACACACACACTACATTACCGTGCGGCCGTCACCCTCACAGGACGGGCCAAGAACACAGAAGACCTTCTTGTGACAACAAACACAACTTCAGAACTTCAGTGCTAATTACTAAAATAATAATAAAGAAAACTTTTTTTATGAAAGATTAAATGCATGTCAATCTCGTTTTTGAAAATGTATGAAGACACACCCATATATATATACACACACACACACTTTTTTTTTATTATTTATACATGCATGGGTGTGTCTTCATACATAAATATACACAGAACACATATGTAAATTATGTAAACAAACTTTTATTTTGTATGTGATTAATCATTGCCGAGCATTAGTTTTTAGATTATTCAAAATAAGTGTACTTTAAAAGCACAACAATAGACGATTTAAAAAAAGACTTAAAATGTACTTTATATATTAAAAAAACATTAAAATCATTACAAAGTGCACTCTTTAAAAGTGTATTAAGTGCATTAAGAAACTCACAACGTGAGAGACCTTTTATGTATTCTGTATTCGTTTTTTTTTTTTACTTTTAATATTTGATGTACACTTAGATCACAACCAATAGAATTAAGTGCACTACCAGTACAATACCGCCATGATGGACAAGTATACACATATCCATTTTCAGCTGACTATTACTTAAAGGTCTCAAAAATTGATTATTGTTGATTATTCCCTTGAAATTGTAATTGTGATTATCAATTTACCCTGAATGATGTTTATACCACAGCTTGAAGCAACTGCATGCCGTATTTTAGATGAAAATAAACTGCTCTTCTATAGTATTAAGCCTCAAATGTCAGCCGGACCGGTTTATTACTTAAATTAAAAAGCAAAACTATGACCGGCATTAATATGTTAAACTAAAACAATGGAAAAACCCTTAAGTTAACGCGTAGAAAACAAAAAAACTCTTGAACAGGCAGAATAACAATAGTGAACTTTAAAAGATTAATTGCCACTTAGAAGGATTGCATATAATTGTAATTGCACGACTACGACTCCCGCTAAATTTAATTGAACTACAAGATGAGTTCGTCCGGTGAATACTGAATGAGTGTGTGTGTGTGTGTGTGTGTGCGTGCTCGTACTTCTCAGCCATCCGGCGCAGTGTTCTGAGAGAGGCCTTCATGTCGTCCTCGGTCAGGCCCACCAGCAGCCCGTTGTCCTCCACACCGATCTGATACACGGCCTCCCCGCGGCCCTCCTGCAGCCTCCACTTCATCTGCGTGGCCAGGTGCTCGAAGCGGTACTGCGTGGGGTTCACCAGCTTCAGCTGAAACACACACACACACACAGCCCATCTACGGATCTACTTCTGCACGCACTTACACAGGAGACCTAGCAATACGACGGATCGCATCCTTTCACACACGGCCACCCGAATCGGGAGCGTGTTCGCTCGTGCATTTAGTGAAGATATTACCTTGTACTCAATGTTTCCCTCTTCAGCCTGAAACAAAAGACGGGACAGAGTTAATGCTGAAGCGAGCTCAGGATTCAAAAGGACAAAGAAGAGAAAGAGCCGCGCTGACGCCGCTAACCAACTCAACAGATCTGTTGGCTCATTCAGAATAACCTCTTACTGCACACATCTTACGTCGCTTGAGATTCGAAGCACTGCATTAAAACACATTTTAAGTTGAAGTCAAAGCAAGCTTTGCTATTGCTAACGTAAACAAGTCACACTTGAGACGAAATGAACTAAGAAAGCACAGCCACGGCCCAACCTCTCATATTTATCGATCATTTGACGCAACCGTGTCTTGTTTTGTCTCTCTACTGAAGCTCTTTTATTACCAGCCAAATAACCATTGTGAACATCATGAATTCTGTCAAATTTTTAGCCGCGCAATCCAAGCGTTATCTAATAATCAAGTTTTAAAAGCTCAAATTAATGGATAGGATATTCTCCTTAAAACGTATTTGTAAAAGTCCTATTTTTTTTTAATAATATATTTTAAAAGAGATGTGAAGTTATGCTGTAAAATACTGTATAGGACATACATTATAAATTAATTATTTGCCTATTTATATGATTTAAAAGGCATTATGTGTCATTCACTTTGTGTTTATGATCATGTTTATAAGGTAACATGCCGCTCAGCTGTTTTTAAGTTACAAAGAGAGGCTAATTTTATCCAGTGGCTTTCATAACCCGTTTATTTTTAGCACATTTTTACAGTAATAACCCTTACATATCTTCATACCGCGAAGAGGCTGGTGTACTGACGTTATACAACCCAACGACTACATACTTTACACTTTCATCTAACTTTTGTTATCAACATTACACCGAAACATCATCCCCGTGTTTACGGTCACGAGCCCTGGGGTCCCACCACGTCATAAAAGCATGACGTTAAAAAATAAACGAAATAAAACGGAAGCAGCGAGTCGTAAAACAGACAGATGTGTTCGAGCTCAGCTAAACCGGAGCAAACTCACCTCTGGAGGTAGATAAGGCGGGTTATTGCTTGCTTTTGGGTAGCGGGCTGAGCGGTTTTTGCACTTTTTGCTGCCGCTTTTGGCGGTTTTTCTACCGGCAGCTCCATTATTCGCCGCCGACGAGCCCGACTTCTGCGAGGAAGCCGCGGTCCCGAAGAGCGCGTCCATCCCTGCCCAGACCCGGGGAAAATAACCGCATGCGACTAAAAAAACACCGACGCCATTCAGCCCGCCGCTTCAGACACATATAAACACAAAGAGAGCGAGCGAAGCATCCTAAATAACTCGAGCCGGCAGGGCTCAACCCCCACGACACAACAACAACACAACTTCCGCTCCAAGTTTGCGGAAGTGCGTCACGCAAACTTTCTGGTCGTTACGTCAGGCGAAAGGGAACGAATATATATATATATATATATATATATATATATATATATATATATATATATATATATATATATATATATATATATATATATATATATATATATTATTTCGTCTAAAGTCACTGCTCTTTGGGACGCAGTCATAAAGAGAGCACTAGAAGTGTGTCCACAACATTCCCAAAAAAAGAAGTTTTGTTTTGAGTGACAGATGAATATTCATGATTTCGGTATGCTGCAATCACGCGCAACCTTGCATTGTGTCGCACAACAACAAGATTGCACTGCTTTTACGTCAGCTTCGGTTTTAATTAAAGCTATTATCAATAACACACACGGAGACTAAACTTTTACTCTAGGGATATTTGGCTTTCTTTTGAGAAGGAAGATACACTGGACTTTAGCATGTCTTTATTTAACTTTCTGAGAACCTTTAAAGTTGTTCAAAATGTTCAGAATGGGAAAAGATGCCTAAGAGTATAATAAAAGAAAATTAAAACTGCCTGTATGGTAAGAGCGAGACTCCCACAGTTTTAATTTCCTATTGACCTCAAATAGTGGCATATTTAGAAATGGCCCGTGCACTTATTCAAGTTGACATTTCACTCGGTATTTAGTACACTTTGGGGGTAAACTGATCTAATTTTCCGATATTTGAAATGAAATGCAAAATGAAAGCGCTCAGCATTAAAATATTTGTATGTGTATTTTGTTAACTTAGGACATATTGGTGTGTGTGTGTGTGTGTGTGTGTGTGTGTGTGTCTGTAGGGTTAGGTTTAGGTGCAATAGCACGTACAGTTTGGACAGTATAAAAACCATTACACATATGGAGAGTGCCCAAAAACTACAAAGACCAACATGTGTGTTGAGGAATTTGTTAGTGAGGTAAACCTGTTAAAAAAGCACGAAGATGAACAGTTTAACCAATTTAGTTGTGTTTTGCAATAATAAAGTTACGATCAATTTGGCCTTTAGATGCAGTGTTTTGTTACGCCCCAGGTAGGCATCCGTTCATAATTAAAGTTTTTGGTGCTATTTTCAATCGTTTCCATTTGAATCCCATTATAGTATGTTGGGTGTTGCATAAAGCTAAGCCCGAGAGTAACTGTGTTTACGCTGGGGTTGAGCGATGGAGTGACCATCAGACAGCAGAACAATCTCCCTAACTCTGTTTGGGAAGCAGACACACTCTGCCAGTTTAAATCTAGATTAAAGACACATCTTTTTAACTTAGCCTACACATAACACACCAACACACTTTTATTATTCAAATCTGTTAAAGGATTTTTAGGCTGCATTACTTAGATTTGCTGGAACCGGGAACACTACTCCTAAAATATGATGTACTTGTGACATCGTAAAAAGAATGGCATCTACGCTAATATTAGTCCTGTTTCTTTCTTAATCTGTTTCACAGTTTGTATTCAGACTAGATGGTGGATCAGCACCCAGAGATTATGTTCATCAGAGACCAGAACACCTAGATTCGCCCGTGGACAGATCACCAGATCCTGATACACACACACACACACACACACACACACACACACACTAAGTCATTTATACTACCTGACACAGCTGTGTTTAAAATTGAACTAGAAGTTAAGTGCTGGGCGTCCGGTCAGAGGAGAACTGGCCCCAACTGAGTCTGGATTCTCCCAAGGTTTTTTTTTCTCCGTTCTGTATGGATTGGGTTCTGGTTCCTCTGTCTTCTTTGTTGGGGACACTTAACTTCTAGCGATTATCGTTGAATTGATTACAGAGACCGTCTCTGCATTTAATAACAAACTGTTCAATCTCGTCATTATACATCCCTGTCATTGTACTCTTCTACCTTATACTGTACAGTGCTTTGATGCAACCTGTGCTGTTAAAAGCGCTATATAAAAATAAAAATTATTTGATTTATTTTCATATATATTCATTACTGGTATGAACGCAGCACTACGAGTAAGAGTTATTACAGGCGGTCAGTGTTTGTCTGGCGGGTGAGTGTGAGTCCGGAAGCGGTTGTTTTTCCCTGAAGCTGGAATGTGTGTCTGGACTCTCAGAGCTGCTCTTCACAGGGAGAAGTCATTCCTGCTTCACGGTCACATGAAGATGGACGGGGCACTCGGCCTGATCGTCCTGTGGATCTGCGCGGGCTCTGTGAGCTACGGGACACACGCCGCTCTCATGGAGAAACTGGCAGACTTCAAGATCTGTGCAGACAAGGACTGTTCGTGTGAGTCTCACTTTTCATCACAACTAATACAGCACAGCCATTCCTAATGACACCACAACTAAGATATTAATTATGATTCTGTGCTTCATAGACGCTTTAACTCACATGTTGTTGAGAGGCAGGTTTCTTAGCAACAGCTTAAACAACTTGTTGGTCAACGAGTTTTCAGCAAACTGCGTTTTCTTTCTGGACAATAGTGGTGGGAATCTTCACGTCGTTCTGTTTTGTACTTATTTTTATTAAGCTGAGTGAAGGGGCCATTCATTTTCTCAAGTGTTAAAGTGTCTATTAATGGCCATTTCAGTTCTATCCTTCCTGTTTAATAGTACTTTTTGTTAAGGTGAAGGTTAAGATGAATGTTTTTGTTTCTTGTGAAGAATTAATGGAACAAAGATCTCCCAACAGAAACATCGAGGGTGATAACAGAAGATTGACATCTAGAGTTTATATTTAACTTCTGACCAGAATTTCTTTATACTACACTAGGAATGTAATCGCTTGCTGAGTTGTGTTTTTGTAGCCGAGACAAAGGTGTTGACTTTCTGAAGACTTGTTTCTGCCTCACAGATGTGCTTTCAATGGCTGAAGCTGTTGAAGACTACGTGGCTTCAGACTGCAGATACATAAACCTGAGACGAGGCCAGATGATCTATGTGTTTTCTAAACTCAAGCCTGCAGAGGGAGCCGGAGTCTTCTGGTCTGGAAGTGTGCGTGTCTTTATCTTTATCTTTATATGACATCTAACGAAGCCAGAGATCACAGCAGCAGCTTTCCTTTTCCAGGTCTACGGCGAGCGCTATGTAGACCAGATGGGTGTGATCGGATATTTCCCCAGTAACCATGTCAACGAGACTCACGTTTTTCAGAAAGAAACCATTGAGATCCCAACCACTGTAAGTATTTCATCCGCTGCTTTTTTTCCTACTCGTGTTTTATTTTTATGCGTGTTATTTTCTCTCTTTGCGTACAGGACATGGACTTCTTTTGCGCTTGAAGAAAGCTCCTCTCAACCATTTTGACTCTTCATGTTCACAACATTTTGTTCAAAACTTTAATCTATGGGTACTCGCTACTAGTTAAAGAGCTATGCAAATGCATCAAAAGAAATGAATAGTTTCTGAAAAGTGAAATAAGGCACTGAAATAATAAAAATTAAAAGAGGAGGCCAAGTAATTTACCCAACTTTTCTAGTTGTATAAGAATCAAGAATAGTAATTGAAAAATATTCATTCTCACAGAAAAATCTTAGTTTTGCATAAGATAAATTTATATTCTTTTTTAAAAAGGCCACAAACTTTGTATTTAGTCTACCCCATATAGGTTTTCCAATACATTTTTCAAAGTTAGCTTTAGTTCTAAATGTAATTAAGATTAAATTTGATTTGACTTGATTTTGAACACATTTCAACAAAAATATTTCACTTACCAAGGGGTTGCCGGCTTCTGAACTTTTCCATTTTAATTCTAAAATAATTATGTGACTAAATGACCTTGACTGGAATAGGAAAATGCAGGGAAGCTCTTCAGCACTAGTATATTATGGCCGTATGTACTCAAGCTCTTGCCACAGTAAACAGGATGCATAAAAACCCTTGAGCAGATCTGAATGACTTCTTTAACACACCGCTTGGGCAAAGTCCACATTTAATAAACTTAAAGGAATAGTTCACCCTAAAACGAAAACTCAGCCGTCAATGGCGACCCAAAACAGCCTTACAAACATTTGTGTTCGACACAACAACGACATTCATACAGGTTTGAAAATACTCAAGGCAGAATTTTCTTTTTCCGGTGAACTATTCCTTTAACCTACATATACTTTATTTCTCTAAATGTCGACCTCATGTATTCCCGTTTCAAGTTATTCGCTGGTTCGTTGGCTTATAGGTGTGTGAATAAACCCGGGTAAATAAATCGGAGGCCGGCGCTCTCTGTATGTGTGCGGATTAATCTCTGATATTCACTCTGTCCATTCTGATGGAGTTTAATGGCAGAAAATTGAAGGTAATTACCTTGAAGAGCGTTCTCTCTCTCTCTGCCTCTTGCTGTAGTGACATTAATGGATATTACCAAATTCAATTTGCAGTCTTGAATGGAGCTTTTGTTTTCCAGTGTCAAGCCTTTCAATTACTTACTGCTGCGTAACCTTATTTCGTATGTTGTATTTGGATCATAATTTGTCTGCAGCAAAAGGAACAGAGATAAAGACCAAAAGTGACCTCTATCCCTTTGATGCACTGTATCTGACAAATGAAATTGACAGTTTGAGCAAAAATGTAAATTCTGCCATCATTCACTCCCTCCTCGTGTTACAGACGTCTGTAACACGTTACATTAAGGTTGCCTTTATAAAGGGTTTATAACAAATGGCTTATAACTCATTTACAAATGCATTATAAGCAGATAAACGTTGTTTTAACACAATATAAAATAGCAAAATATACATAAGGTGCCCCTCCTTCAAAAAAAATTTTGATAAACCAAATATATCAGTTTCTAACCATTGCTGTAGATAGGCTTCATGTACTTTTGAGATACAGAGTAGCTTCTAGTAAGAAACATGTCATGAAGACTATTGACTCTGATTGCTGTTCAACTCTGTGGCAGAAGCGGCCTTTAAAACCATTCACAGTTATTACATGGAAAAAACAACCAGGATACCCCTGAAACAGGTATCGTGAGGGTGAGGAAATGATGAGAGAACGTGACACAGATCATGCTGCATATGGATGAGCTGTGTGTGAGGCCTGAAAGAGTTGGTGGAGAGGTATGGTAATGTCCCATCTGTCAACAAGGACATGTCACCCTTCAAGCTATGCAAATCATCTCCAGCAATGAATAAAAACAGTTTGATTGAAAATCAAAACCGACAAAGACTTATTCCAGTAAGGCAGTGAATCCATTACGGTGGTACCCATCTTTCCATGATTTATCTAGTCATTTACCAGATGAGGACTGCATTAATAAGTAATATTGATAATGTTGACGTTTACAGAATTTTTCGTGTCCTAAATAATGAAAAAGAACGACATTAAACCAATGATAATGACGAATATAAATCCTGTTACCTGGCCAATAAACATCCCTAATATTATTTTCATCATGTGCATCTGCAAAAACAGCCAGGCACTGTGTGAGTGGAGTAAACGTGGTTTGTGAAAGGTAGCTGATTTTATGGGTGTCAAGTGACTAAAGATATGAGTCAGAAGCACACCGATGTGTGTGGTCTGCCCTCTGGGCTGGTTAAACATGGCCTGACATTTCCTTCTTCGTTTAGGAGCGCAGCTGATTAATGCTCAGTTTTCAATTTTCCTCCCGCGTCATTCACGCTGGGTTCTCGCTGATGTCAGATCTCTGTCCTCTCAGCTGATGCTTAGCCCGGGGGCATCCGAGACGGAGGTGACAAACAAAGTCTGTCAGTCATACAATGGAAGTCGATGGACGCGCAGTCTTTGAGATTGAAGAAAACATACACAGACAAATCCCAATTAAACCTGCGGCTCGATACACTGATGTCCCAAGGCAAGAAACGGAACAGTATTTATACATTTTTTACCTTTAATACACCACTATGTCCAACGTACTTATTACGTTACTCATATTATTAGATTCTCTACCATTTTTGAAACCACTAGATGTGTGTCTCTTTACTTACTTTAGACTGGACTTGGTCTCTGGACTAATCTGGGCTAAGGAATAATTTACTCAAAACTGAAAAGTTACCCCATAATTTATTCACCCCCAAGCCATTCTTAAGTGTATATGTTTCTTTTTTGGGACACAGTTGGAACACACATCTGAAAGAAGAAAGTCACACACACTTAGGATGGCTTGGGGTGAGTAGATTATAGGGCCATTTTTATTTTTGGGTGAACTTATTTTTTTCTGTCTTAAATGCAATCCTCCTTTCTACACGGCATCCCAGAATGTTTACTCTTCAGCCTCTAGAGGGAGCTAACTTGTTTAGTATTTTTAATGGTTTGCATCTGCACCGGAAAACAACTCTTTAAAAAAGCGTTGCAATAACAGTTGTGCATGGATGCATCATATCTGAAGTATTTGTAATTGCACACAGCCGTAAGATTACAAAATTGCTTTCATGATTTGTAAGTTGCTGCTGTATGTTGCTTCTGCCGGTTTTGAGAGCCGCTCTGCCTCTTGTTGTTTGTCTTGTGGATTTCTCTGAAATGCCAGCCTGTACCCTGTTCGCTTTCCGTGCTCTACAGCCCATGCGTCCGAGATGATTTAGCCAATATCCCCTCACAGCATGCCACATCTTCTCCAAGCCAAAGTCGATCACCAGTTCGCCAGCATCAGCATTGGAGCGTTTCCATGGATAATGCGCGGTCCGTCCGTGTGTGTGTGAAAATGAGGGGCAGCAGCTGCTCCTTTAGCCTGCGCTGGTCCACAACTGAGGAGCTCACAAAGCAAATCAACCTCATCAGAAAGCATCTGAATCCGTTACAGTGGTCCTGATGTAAATATGCTCTGCACCAGAATATGTCTTTGAGATTGTTTGTGGGCCGGGAAATCCTTACAAAGCAAATCCCCGCACTGTAGTTGCCGTTATCCTCGGATTCAGCTGCGAGCACATTTCCTTTTTCTGATCTTAGCCTGACTTACATGAAGACTGATGATTAAATGGGTCGATATCAGGCCTTTTAAAAATGACTGCACTGGCTAATATCCACGTCCGCTCAAGTGTTTGCAACTGATGAGTTTTTATGTGAGAAACTGTAGTCAAACCTATTTCCACAAAACATCTCGTTATTTTCCGTGGGGGTCCGGTTTAATCTGAAGAGCTTCTGCGTTTGAGGTGAGCAGATGTTGCTGATAACGGCGGCCTAGCGGGAGTCTGGTTTGTCATGGTCTGTAGATTGTACAAAGAAACAGAAGGTCAGAAACAGGGTCGTAAATCCACACGGAATCCACTGAAATGTGATGTGAATCTCGGGTCACATGCAGACCGGACCTGGTCTTCAGTCCAACATCATATTTTCAGTCGGTCCAGGTCTTGATTTGGACCTGACTGTCCTCTGTTCTCAGCATTAATAAACGTAATAATAATAGCAAACTTTTGAACCCTGTGATCTTGCCATGGTATCAGAGAACGAGCTCCGGGCAGGACTCAGAAGCTGATCCAGGAATGTGTCCCACTTCTCAAACTACAGCAGATCTCTGCACAGACACAGAAGTTGCTGATCAAGAGAGACATTAAATGGATTGCTTAATCATCCAGTGCCAAAACGCTCCGGCTTGTTTGCAGGATGACAAGCGTGGGTGCTATGCCAGCAGGAGCAGCTCATCTCTCCCAGCAGGCCAATCATCTGAGCCTTTGTCTCCGGATTGCAGGGATTTTCTTCCCAGTGAAAAGGACCTCTTTCTCTTTCGATGCCAACCCTAACCATCCTCCATGAGGCTTCTGCGCGTGACATCCGCTGGCCCAAGACTGCAGAGAAAACACACTTCTGTGTCCAGGAGTTTGGTCTGAAGCTTGGTCACCCTTCAAGTGTGACCCCTGAATAATGATACTTGTCTTTTAGAGCTGCTTTACAACTAAATCTGAGCTCTCCCAGTAGATGAGTTTCCATAATTTATTCTGCTATATGTTGTATCACCGTACAGCTGCTTTGACACCATCTGTTTTGTATAAAGGGCTATAAAAATAAAGGCGACTTGGCTTAAAGTTCCCCTATTATAGGTTATGAAAGGATGGAGTCGTATTTCTATTTTGGTGGATGCCCAAATTCAGAATAATAGGTATAATACAGTTTGTGAGTCTTTTAAGATGACAATGTGCTTGTTTAGACTTCAGATATGTAGATCGCTAATAAAGATCATTTTTTAGAAGCTCTTTTAAGCTCTTTTTAATGAGGACAAAATCCAACTTAAGTGCTATATATGTGTGCTATATAAGTGCGTGTGTTCGTACGTTCTAACATTCAGGATGATTTATGTATTTTACATTTTTATAATAAAATAACTGAAATACATACTTTTTTTTCTACCAGTACATATTTTTTTTCACAGTGCAGTTTCACTACAACCACCTGTTCAGAGTTAATGTGTGCCTTTTTAGGCCGCAAACACATTAAACACGTGAATAATGCACGGGTTAAATCGGAAAAAAACAAGCATCAGCACTCACATCATTATGAGCGCAAGCTTCGAACGAGCCAGCCATCGCCATTAAAAAAAGAAACAACAATGTTGTGGGTTTTGTGAAAGCCCGCGGAAGCTTTTTATGGCCGGAACAAGGATACTAAATGAGCGCGTGCTTATAGCAAAGACAGATATAGACACGGAAAAAAGGCTTTTATTGGACGTACTACGAGTGTGATTTTCTAAAACGATGTTACTCACACTCGATGAAATCCTGCCCTCATGACCGTGGTCCGGTGGTCACTATAGCGACGGCCGTGTTTGAGGAAACGTCATGGTCTAAATGCACCGTGCTCATTGCTTTTCCCCTTGAGAGAAATGGGCCAGAAACAGGTAATGGCAGGCTTCAGTACTTCCGAGACGGTGCCATAACGCCACTTAACTGCTTTCCTCCACCAGTGCAAAACATCACGGTCGTCAAGGTAAAGTCATTACAGGCGGTTTTGCGAGTGAAATAATTCCTTCCGATTCGTTAAGTCATACGTCGATTGGCTTTTGCCAAAATAAAGCAGGCGTCCGGTGTGCATGCGGCAGGACCCGTGAAATCTGACAGAACACTTTGACGCTGCCCAGGATTGATTGGTGGGTTTTGCCAGAGATTTGCATTGCAAACAGGGCTTGTTTGTTCCTCGGTGACAGGAACTAAAGGCCAAAACAACCGCTGTGACATCACTTGCGTCTGAACAGACGGAAAGACTTTGACAAAAACATATCCCTGAAGAAGTTAAAGAATTACTGATGGTGGTTAAAGATGAGTGATGTTTAGGGGCTGTGTAAAACCTATGTAAGTATCAAACCACGCACAGTAAACTGCACACAGCCTGCATGAAGTAGCTGTGATTTTTGCACAAGGAGTGTGCAAAGCCAAGCGTTTTTGACGATTGTTTCTGTTTTGCCATGTTTAACCACAGCTGTCGTCAGCTGTAATCCTCGGCTGTTTGTTTGTCTGGCAGTGGCATCGGCTATGCGATCGTGTTTCGAATTTGATGCTGTGTTACTTCGATTCTGGCACCCGACATCACAAGAAGAGGACATTTTAAGCTCATTATGCGTTGTTTTGAATGGCCCGCCTCCAGTTTTCCCTTTGTTTTGCATCCAGCTAGCGCTGTTACATAATTGTGACTTCATTACTTTTGATTGGTCTGCTTGTGTGTCACTCAGAAAAAAACAGGCCAATCAGAAGAGAGGCTCGTGAATAGTAAATTAAAATCGACCTGTTTTTGGCAGAGCTCCCGAGAGAGGTTCTTATATCGGTCACGTCTTTGGACGTTTTGTTGTTGTGTTCCGTGTGACCCACTTTTGTTAATATTGTCATTGTCTTCACCTGTGTCGAGTTCATTTAGGTATTTCCCGTTTGTATTTAAGTGCGTGTTTGATCCTGTGTATTCGTCGGTTCGCGTCTTTATGCCTGTAAAGATATTGTTTATTCTGTTCTGAGAAGATTAAAGGTTTTCATTTACCTTATACTCGTGCTCTCATGCTAACCACCGCGTGACAATATCACAGATCACTATTCTTTAGGACATCAACACCTAAAATAAAACCCCAAAAAGGTGTACAATATGGGACCTTTAATGGTCACATTGACAAGCAGTTACATGCTAAAAAAATGCTGTTTTGTTTTAACACAAATGCTGGCTTGGGACTGTTGAGTCATTCGATGGGTTGTTTTTTTTAGGTTTTATCCATGTGCTAGGTTATTTTTACACTGGGTTCAGCTTTTTGGGTCATCTTTTCATTATTGCTGTTGACTAATTCATTCATTCTGTATGCAATATTTAATTTCCAGCCCATTAGCCAATTTCCTGCAGTACAATCATTTGTAATCAATAAATTAAACAACCCAGCATGGTGAGTAAAAAGGTTTAACCCAAACTAATGGGACAGAATAACCCAGCATGTGTTCTAGTCCTAGTAGAAGGTCTAGTTTATATATTTAATTGATTAAAAAAAGCATTTTGAGAATTTAAATTTAATTTCCAAACATCAAAATGTCAGTATGCGTGTTTGCAAAGTTTCTGCGACAATAAAATGCTTATTACGTTACAGTACATCTATCTGTCACACCCCAAAGCCTTTTTTTGTTGTGTTTTCACGCCTTACGTGTTCATTGACCCAGTTTTTGTCTCTCTTTGATTGTTAGTTCACTTGTGTCTCGTTAATCATCCTCATCTGTCTCAACCCTACTTTAGTTCTAGCTAGTTCTGTTTTGTTTGGGATTATCATGTCTAGCATTCTGAAATCAGTTTAAACTTCAGATATATGATTTCCTGAGTGCACATCCTAAGCATGTGTTCTCCAAAAACTTCTACCAAATTTCTCTTTCGTTTCTTATTGTGCTTAATCTCTTAAACATGCGCAAAACAAACAGAAGGGATCAAAAACAGCCAGTTATGTGCATGAAGCAGGGACACAAATCACCTTTTTATTAAATCTGTGTGGCAGGAATGTAAAATACAGTAGATTAATCAATACATTTACTGCTCTCTTGTGTCCTCTGAGGCTGTGTTCATCGGTGCAGATAAAAACAGAACAGTCAGCATGCTGCTTAAACATTTCCCAAGGAGTTAAAACACAGTACACAGTGTCATTAGAAAAAACACAAGGATGGTGCAGTGGGTGGAAACGTGCAGATTAAGGGGAAGTAATACATTATAATAAGGTAATAATATAGAAATGTATTAATAATACACTTCTCAGGGGAGAAAAATCTTGCTTTTTCAGAAACTTGCTGAGAAAGGGTTACAAAACAAACTTTTTTGGGGTTGGTAATATTGACGTGAAATGTCCCCTTTAAATAAAATAATAATATTGCGCTTATATTGTATAATATACATATACGATGCCTTTGTGTTGCTTATACGGTATATGCGGGTTAGACATTGACGGTCATTCACTTTCATTTGATGGAAAGCAGCAGCTTAAAAGTTCAACGAAATAATTTTGTGATAAATGGAAGAAGATTTCGAACAACGCGAGAATAATTAAACGACATAATTGTCATTTATGGGTGAACTATCCCTTTAAGTGAACATCAGAAGCCCGAAATGACAAGTACCTACAAAATTAATAAAAGCTAATTAACATTTAGGATAAGCCGTTCAGTTTTAGCACTGCCCGCTCATTTTATTGATAGCTAAGCGTTAATTAAACTAAGCTGTTGCTTTTGTGTCCTCAAAAGACTTTCTCGTAGTTTCTTTCTACTTTCCCTTCTGTCCTTTCACATTTCTCTCTCTTATTCTCTGCTCCGTGTACAAATGAATCCTGACTGGAGGGTTTCCATTAGCAGCGCATGAATCTAAAGTATTGACATCCCATAATGTACCGGAGAGAAAAGAACAAGGATGAGTCATTCATTCGAAGGGTATTTCATGTGTGTCTCTGCTGCTCTGCTGGAATAATTACATCACATTCATCTGTCTTTATTCGAAGCGCTCATGGAGACCCTGAATCTCACACGGATTCACAGTCTTCATAAAACAAGTTCGTTCAAACTCTCAAAAGCATTCTGTGCGTGGATATGAAAACCAAAATCAAAATCTCTTATAAACGCGCATTACGGCAACCAACGGAAGTCATTTTCATTGCGTATCGGCAGAACTGGGTAGTAACTGATCACATGCAATCTGGATTACGTAATCAGATTCCCAAAATTAAGTACTTGTAGTTTTCAATGCTAATAATCAGACTACAGTTCCTTTAGATTAGTCTGATTTGACATCATTCACAATAGCAATATCGAAAAGACTATGACTTGAGTTGATTTTGGGTACTCTGGAAGCTGCAGTGGGCGACTTTAAATTGAACAACCTTATTTAATTCAGAAGTAAATTGCAACAAATACAGTAGTGTAGCAGTAATATGCAAAACCATTCTTTTTCAGAACAATACTGTAGGCCTATACCTTTACTTTTGCTCTCAATACCTTCAGTATATCGCTCACGTAATCGTATGGAGGAGATTAGATCTGTAAGAGTGATTCCCTGTGAAATGCATCTAACATGCTTCCTGAACAAGCTGTTTCTAGCTGTTTTGCAGTAAAAAGATCAGGCCCTTTCTTACAGAGCATGCTACACAACTTCTATTGCAATGCTCTTCTGGCTGGACGTCCTGCAAGGGCAATCAAACCTCTACAGAATGCAGCAGCATGACTGGTCTTCAGTGAGCCCAAGAAAGCCCACGTTATGCCTCTCTTTATCTCCTTGCAATGGCTTGCATCAAGTTCAAGACACTGATGCTTGTTTATCGAACAGCCACAGCTTCAGCAGCCACCTACTTCAAGCTACATCCCCTCCAGAAGTCTGAGATCTGTGAGCGAGCGATGTCTCGTGGGACCATAATGTTGGTCAGCTTCCACTTGCATATTGCATTATAACAATAGCTCATAGTGCAGATTACAGTGAAGTGCAAGAGTTATTGTTCGGTCAAAAAGGATTTATAAACCATCTCCTGGTCAGATTCAGATGGCAATTCAAGTAACACAGTATCTTGCTGTGTGTCATAAAAACTGTTCACAATCTGGCCATGAGTTTTTTTTCACAGGTGATGGACAGCAGCAAAATCCCAGACTAGAACCTGTTGTGTTGAAATGAACCAACCCACCTGAAAAAGTTATGTCAATAACTAATTATACTATTTTATCAAACTGAATGAGTTTGATTTTATGTATTTTTGCTCAGGATTAGTATTTAAATAAATCTAAGATTAAAACTCATTTAAAATTTTTCAAATAAAGTCATAGCATTGTGGCTTTAAAGTTGCAGTGTTTTAAGAATCAAGTCAACATTGTGAGAATAAAGTCGTAGCAATACGGTTGGTGTAACTGTGAGGTAAATGGGCCTGTGGTTTGGTAGAGAAAGGACCAAGAGCATGAAGACTGTATGTTACTTTAGGATGAAGTCCCAAAGCAGCAACAATGTCACGACACTACAGCGCAATCTGAGCCGTCTCAACTGAAAAAAACCTGCACTGACTGATCTTAAAACATGTCCGTGCCTTTGTTTTGTCTTAAGATGCACACCAGTGTAGCTTTCTTCTAAGGCATGTTTATAAAAATCACTTAAAATATCCTAACTGAACTATGACCTAATTCTGGCTTAAGCTGACCCCTGCCTGAAACCAGGCCTATATGGAGCCAGATTTGACGTTTGAGGATTTACAGGGAAACACTGAATTTCTAGAGATGATAAAATATTTAATCTAGTCATTATACGGTCACGGAGTGCTTCAGGGAGAAAGAGCACTCGGCAAGGAAATACTCTTAAACAAAGAAACATACAGGCAAGGCAGGAAGACAGACAGAAAGACCGAACCAACTGAACTCAAACAAACTGGGCTTATAAACACTAGGTAACTGACACAACTGAACGAGACACACCTGAACACAATGAGACGATTAAGAAAGTGGGTCACGCAGAGCACATGAGAGGTGAAAACAACACCAAAGGAGTCCAAATTGGTGACATTACCATCTCTCTATTCTCCTATTGGATACCGCTCAGTGCTTTGACACTGTATTGGTAAAAACTCTACATAAATAAAAGTGATTGATTGATGGATTAGCACATCAATGATTTTAAATGATCTTTCTCAGTCAGATTTGATGT
This sequence comes from Puntigrus tetrazona, assembly GCF_018831695.1. Classification (NCBI taxonomy): domain Eukaryota; kingdom Metazoa; phylum Chordata; class Actinopteri; order Cypriniformes; family Cyprinidae; genus Puntigrus; species Puntigrus tetrazona. The sequence goes on along the minus strand of NC_056711.1, from coordinate 2,596,744 downwards.
GGGATTGTAGTTAACTGTATAAAAAATCGCTAGCCAGCCCTAATATATATATATATATATATATATATATATATATATATATATATATAGATATATGTGTGTGTATTTTCTAGTGTTAGTTTTTTCAGCCTGTACCGTCCCTACGCCGCAGAAACATCAGGTGGCATCGGTCAGATGAAACCTCACGTGTCCATCACAGCAGAAGGCACATGTCCGGACCGAAACCCACGGCAGAGCTCGGCCGACGTGGCTCGCCTGGATGTGGGAGCGTCCGTTCTCATCTTCTTTTGTCACGGTGGCTTCTGCGATTTCCCCCCCTCGCTGCTGCATGTGAACTTCGTCATGACAACCAATTAAACACAGCAAAGAGAACAAGCCTAAGTAAAGCAATTAAGAGCCGAAGCCGAATTGCGTGCTCACGGCTGTGACTGATATTTAATTTTTGTGCTTACTTGAAGAGGAGCAATTAGAGGAAAAGAATCCAGTGGAAAGACTGAGAGTGTTGAGTCAGACTCGGGTTAACGTGACCCACACAGGTGCTCTTTTGCAAATACGGTATAACTCTTCCGAATTTCTCACTCATGTCCAGTTGCGGAAGAAGTGCAATGTACTCATTGTGTTTATATTGTATTTCAAAGCACTTTTGCTGCTATTGAGGTGGATGCGGGTAAGGTTAGGGACAGGTTTGGTGGTAATGGTAGGTTTAAGGGATGTGTTTATAACAGTGTAATTATAAATCAATTACAGCAGGGATTACATGCAGGTGCAAAAATATAAATACAATGTAAAAAATATGCATGTGCACATTAAGTTAGCCTAACTAACAATAACTAAGCAACAAAAGAAAAGCTGAAATAAAGTTAACAGGCAGCAAAACAATCAACAATAAAGCGACAGTAAGTGCATCATTTCTTCATGCTGCAGTGCTTGCTGGGACAACATTTGGAGTATATATAATATGATTTTTACTGCTGTTAAAATATTTTTGTCCTCCTGGAAGTCGATGGCCCCGTTTCTTTATTTTGTTCACCACTAAAAACCCCATTAGTGCTATTAGATGCACATGTGCGAAGGTCCAGATCGCCAACCCTGAAGAAACCCTCGTGAACCTGCTCACCAAGGCCTTCAGAACGACTCGATTATCACAGCGGGATTAGAGTTTGAACTAAGCACTGTTGTGTGTCGTCAATTACAAGTGGTTTACGAACTATTACATCTCAGGTTGACAAGCTCCAGAGTTATATTCAGGGGCTCAAACTGTCACGCATATATGCAGGGGTAAATGTTTCCGAGCCGTTACTCCGGTTGGGCTTTTATTTATTTTCGAGAGTCAATAGAAGCTTTATAGATCCTGCAGGTTTGTTAAGCTTAATGGCCTTTTCATTGATTGAGTTGCGTGCACAGCTACTTGGTGGACGAGAGCCAGCAATATTCTTTCAAACGAGGATATCTAGGCACCTTTTGCTCTCTGGTTTTATATCTCAGGTTGTGTTTAATGCACGGTTTGTTTTGAGTGCTGTAAAATAGCCTTTATGAGAGCGTTATTTATTCGGCAGATGTCTGATTAAGCCTGCTTTCTGAAGAGGGTATTGAACCGGCGTGCCTTTCATTGCCGTCGCTGAGCCTGCCAACAGGATTCAACTCGATAATGAAATTGTCTTTGCTGGCGTCGCAGCTGATCTGGGAGTTGTACTCGTTTTGGTAACCTTTTTATTTCTTAAGAACACAAATGAGGATCTGCTGACCCGAACGAGGGGGGTCACGCTGTTCATTCAGTTTTTGGTACTGGTTATGCATTATGTTCATCTGTGTCTTATTAATTTACTGGCTTAGTTGGGCTTTTGCACCGGTTAGTTCTTATAAACCAATAAATGAAATAAATATATTTTTCACAAATGATGCTCCATTTCTTAAAGCACTGTGAGTAAGAGCCGCTTATAATATGCCGCTTGCGGTTTTGTTTTCCACTGCGGGGCTGATAACGGATTTGATTCAAATGATACACTATATGCACAATATGCATGGGGTTTGTGATCTCTAGCACAATAAGAACTGAGCTGTAGTCCAAACAAGCCGTTTTTGTAGTCCATTAAAAGTATTTTTAGAACAAATACAGTATTAACTTCTGCAGTGGACTCGTAACCTTGCATATGTTTTTTTATATGCTCGAACAGCAACTAAAGCTTAGTAAAAAAAAAACTAAAACTACAAGCAACACTAAAACATGAGGCGAAACAAGAAGAGAACAAACACGAGGCAAGAAAAACAAGAAAGACACAAGAACAAAGTACTGAAGAAACCAAAGGCTATACATATAAAAGAAAACAAGAAGCTAAACTAGACACATAATTAACAAATAACAGCAGCTGAAGAGACTGCAAACTAAAAGCCCACATGAAAGAAAATAACGGCATAAGCACAGGAAGAACGAGCGACTCTCATCTTGCCACGCATAACGCATATCTGAATTTGCTAAACTCATGGCTAAACGCGTCGGGGATCAAGCAGGGACATCCTCGCTCCACATGGAGATGTTTTAATCTGACAGGGCTCGTTTTCACACCTCACACCTCTCTGCTAAGAGCCTGCGCTGTCAGAAAGCCTCAGCGTCACTGTTGCTTCTTCACTGAGCTGCAGGCCTGACCTCGCACGGACTCCTCAGGTTTGCATGAAACCTGCACGAAAAAACCTGTGCAAAGGTGATCTGTACACGTGATCGGCGCTGCAAATGTGCTCGCGAACATTATTGCTCTACAACATTTGTAAGAACATGCTTTCCTGTCTATTGTTTCACAAACAGGCTTATCAGCGGCGGCTGAGCAAACATCAGCGTCTGTGTGCCGCGCTCGGGGGAAAGTGGAAACCCGCTTAAGCTCTGCGCCTTGGGTTGTCCGTAAAGACCCTGTTTGTTTTTCTAATGGAGTGTTCTTGCGCTGGTCAGGTGTTGCCTGTGTGATAGCGTGAGTACCGCGAGCAGACAGAGAACAGCGAGCTACCATTACCGTTTCTGCTAATGTAATTTGGAGGTGGAAAAGAACATCAGCTCCTCACACACACACACACACACACGGCTCCGGTGATTTGCAGCACTGCAGTCAAGATGATCATCACCGGCTCTGACCCAAAGCGCAGGTCAGATGTCTGACTTTGTGATTGATTTCTCTCATTAACCTGAACAATAGGTCACCGTCTTGTTTTCAGTAACACAAGCTAATGATCAAATCAGGAAGCGCGTTTCGGTATTGATGAACCTCGGAACATCGACTGCATTGAACTGAACCGAACGATGGCGCCAAGTTTTCAGAACTGGGAAACGTTGTCCATGCTAATCTCCATCAACACGGAATTACTATAAAGACTCTATAACTCGATTTCTCGTATCCTGTTTGGAATATGTTTCTAACCTCTGCGTCACAAAGTGAAAATTAAGTCATCCCAGACGTTTATGACTTTCTTTCTTAATGCAATGCAATCGATTTGTGCAGTTTTCTCACTGGTATATCCTCCATCTTTATATTAGCAGTTTGGATGAACTGAGTGTGCGCGCGAACAGATGGAGGACAATAACTGCGAGTGAAAGATATGCGTTTCTCTAAAACATTTGTTGTCAGACAGTGTGCTAGAATTTTACACGCAAGTGCATTTTTATGAGGGCAGTAGCTATAAAATGACTGTACAATTTGTCTTTGTCAAATTGTTTTATATTATTTAAAATTTTTATTATTTTCATTATAATTCACCATACTATAAACATTTAATCAGGCAATTTTGGGCAGGATGAAAGTAAAAATAAATACAGTAAAAATAACATATAAAATAAATACACAACTTTAAGCAGCGCTTCTAAAATGCATTTTCCAATAGACTTCCGTTTATGACAGCATTACTGTAAACATGATTAAACGGGATGGTGCTTTTATATTAAACGGGAAGTTGCTTTTATATTAAGGTGCTGTTATTTTGGCAAGCATCTTATCCTGCCCCTCACAGGATATTACGGTTTTGTTTTGTCCTGTTTTTATCCGGCCGCTGCATTAGATTATTTTCCTGGAGCATATTCTCAGATGTCAGCTTGATCTTGATGGAGTGAAGCCGTCCCTGTGCTCACATATCACCTACTTTTAAAGGAGTCGTTTTTTCGAAGCGCTGCCCTAATGTGTTGTATTCTTTCATCCGTGTACATCACAGATGGAGCGGGAAGGTCGCTTCGCCTTTGAGTCCATCCCTGAAGCCTGAGCCGAACGAGAGCACAATATAAAGCGTGTGAAAGACTCCAGATTCATCTCACACACAAAGACAGCATACGATAATCTACAGACACACACGGTGATTAGTAAAGGGTGTTCGCCGCTTATGAATATCGGTCGATTTAAAACAACACGTTCTCACACCCAAGTCGTCACGTATTGCCGCTTGGTCAGGGCCTGTTGGTGTCACTTGGTCCTGCTCACATCTCATTCAAAAAGATACAATCGATCCGAGACTTACGCGAGCCAATAGCATGTCGAGACGCTAAAGAGCCAATCACGTTTCACAACCGAGGCCGATTCGGCATTTTGCACACAGAGACTTGCAGCAAACAGGAAGAGCTTTACGGCGGACGGAAATCAGCTATCAGAAATCAATCCTTTTGCCTCGAAGACTTGGAATATTAATAAATAATGATGGTAGGTGTATCTGCCTGTTACATCTCGTGTTTTATTGACAAATGACAGATTTATGGGAAGAGGTTGTGTTACATGATTGTAAATGTGTACATGAAACTTTTGCGACTGTTCATGGTAACAAAAATCACACCGAAATTCCCAGTTTCCTGCATTGGCATATTGACGCCAGGGGTGTCTTATTTAAAGCAAAGGAGGAAGTGCACGTTTTCAGTTCTCCCGGAGTGTTTTTCAGTGTTCTGGTTTGTCTTGTATTGTCTGTCCTTAAAGTAACTTAAAAGTGTGTGTGATGTGCGTCTCCCTCCATTCATTAAAAAGCCTGCATGTGTTAAACCTGTGGACTCTATATCTTCCCTGACACTCGACACGTTACAAAGGGTCCTGACCAGGCAGCAATATGTGATGAGTAGGGAGTGAAAAGGTGTTTAAAAGGCTTTATTCTGATTGCCTTATTTTTCAAAACAATCAACTTTGATTACTATAACTTAATTTTTCCCCTAAAATATGAATGGTTTCCTGTGAAACTCCAGCTGACTTTGAATCACACCCACTCCGTCCATCAGTGGTTCATTCATTTGAAACACAAGTGCCACAGAAAACAAGTGCATGCTGGGAATTAGTCTGATTATTCATTACTCACCATTCCTGTTTCCTTTTCATTAAATATCCTAAATTCACACACAGAGCATTCCAAGGAAAACAAGTTTTTTTTTCTTTTTCTTTCTCTCCTTCTTTCTTTCTTTAAACTAAACCAAAGATGTGATTGGATGACTCTGAATGGATGGCTGTGATTGGATCACTCTGACTGGACAGCTGTGATTGGATGACTCTGAATGGATGTCTTTGATTGGATAAGTCTGATTGGACGGCTGTGATTAGATGACTCTGGTTGGACAGCTGTGATTGGATGACACTGATTGGACGGTTGTGATTGGATGACTCTGATTGGACGGTTGTGATTGGATCACTCTGACTGGACAGCTGTGATTGGATGACTCTGAATGGATGGCTGTGATTGGATGACTCTGATTGGACGGTTATGATTGGATGACTCTGGATGGCTGTGACTGGATGACTCTTATTCAACGGCTGTGATTGGATGACTCTGATTGGACGGTTGTAATTAAATGATTCTGACTGGACAGCTGTGATTGGATGACTCTGAATGGATGGCTGTGATTGGATGACTCTGATTGGATGTCTTTGATTGGATAAGTCTGATTGGACGGCTGCGATTAGATGACTCTGGTTGGACAGCTGTGATTGGATGACACTGATTGGACGGTTGTGATTGGATGACTCTGATTGGACGGTTGTGATTGGATCACTCTGACTGGACAGCTGTGATTGGATGACTCTGAATGGATGGCTGTGATTGGATGACTCTGATTGGACGGTTATGATTGATGACTCTGGATGGCTGTGACTGGATGACTCTTATTCAACGGCTGTGATTGGATGACTCTGATTGGACGGTTGTAATTAAATGATTCTGACTGGACAGCTGTGATTGGATGACTCTGAATGGATGGCTGTGATTGGATGACTCTGATTGGATGTCTTTGATTGGATAAGTCTGATTGGACGGCTGCGATTAGATGACTCTGGTTGGACAGCTGTGATTGGATGACACTGATTGGACGGTTGTGATTGGATGACTCTGATTGGACGGTTGTGATTGGATCACTCTGACTGGACAGCTGTGATTGGATGACTCTGAATGGATGGCTGTGATTGGATGACTCTGATTGGACGGTTATGATTGGATGACTCTGGATGGCTGTGACTGGATGACTCTTATTCAACGGCTGTGATTGGATGACTCTGAATGGATGGCTGTGATTGGATCACTCTGAATGAACGGTTGTGATTAGCTGACTATGATTGGACAGCTGCGATTGGATGTCTGGGTAAAGAGTGACACTGATGCTATTTGCTCAAGGTTTTTCATTTCGAACATAAAAATGCTTTGATTGACATACAGCCTTTTCTTTTCTGCTACATCAATTCAGTAAAAATAGACAGAAATCACTTACATAAAGTTAATCTTCAAATGCCGTCATATCAGCCCAGGCAGTGATGATGTGAGTGTCCTCACACCCAAACCACACAGGTAGTGATGGATGGCATATCTCGGTGGCCGCTAAACACACAGCAAATCACTGAGTTAGCAATGCCAGAGACTCATCTTATATTCAATTCCTGACCTGATGCGCAAAATAGAAACAGCTCTGGCACGGTGGCAGGACAATTTAGTTTCCTGAGAGACGGAAGCGAGACGGATGAATTTAATTTAATCTACCTCAACCAGTGTTGTGTCACATGACAAATCATCAGTCACGTCTGCCGCCACAAACTCAGTTGAACAGGTGTCTTCTGCAGTCTGAAGGGCCCTGTGTTCTTCTACAGACGATATGCTCTAGATACCAAACCCAGAGGACCCCCGAAATGCTGACTGTCGGCTTTGCTGTTAGAAAAGACCTGGACAATGTTGGACAATGTTAACTGTGGGCCGGATGATCACATAATATGTGCAGGATTATATTGAGAACAAGGAATGATGTTCCAAGAATGTTCCAAGAACAAGGAATGATACTGGCATGTGATAAGAGTTTGGATCTTGTTTAGTCCCATGAATTTTGGTGGTAAACAAAATATGTAAAACAATGAAAGTGAAGAAGTCATTCTTATAGCCACCTACTGATGGATCACTGCAGTGTGAAAAATTCATCATCGTATTTATCACAAAAATCTCTTAGTTTCTGCAAATAATAAATATTTTATTCAAAAAAGTAATATGCTAATACGAGGTTTCGTAAATGTGTTTTTGAGCAGTTGAAAATCCAATTGATATTGCAAATTCTTATATGTTCCTATAAATTTTGTCATGAATTTTAAAAAAAATGTAATTTGTGTAAGAACTTTTTACAATTTAATTGAGAAAATAGAGTGCAGTAATAACATGGTAATAACACGATAATACCCAAAACTGTCATTTTTGAGCAACCATTCTTTAATGAGTTTTATTTATTTATTTCTATCAAATACAGGAGGATGGTTAAACAAAAAAGTTCATCTCACAGTCAGTGCGAGAGACAGATTGAAGAAAGCCTCTTCTGAGCAGTGAGCGGGCAACAGACCTGCAATCAGTGTGGATGTGATGGCTGTGATTAAGTGTGTACACAGAGATCATTCTGAACCCTCACCTCTCACTTAATCTGCCATTCAGAGCCAAAGAAAGAAGAGCCGCTATAGAACCGCAGGAGAAAATAAGAGCTCAGGTCTTAAAAAAGTCCCGCTTGTTTCCCAGGCAACATACAGCGATTATGCTTACACGTGTTTTTATTTAGATGCTGTTTGACGATGTTTCTGTACATCCGACATCGGGCATCTTCTCAGGGATTCCTCGGCCGAGGAAAGCTTTATATAAAAATGATCCTAGGCTCTGTAGGACGATGGCTGCTCAGTGAAAGCATCAGATCAATATGTTGTTATGTTCAGAAGGTCAGAGTGACCAGGTGAATGAGTCCGATAGAGTGAAAGGTCAGCGCTCTTCCGCGGGAGATTCCTGCGTCACTGCACAGCCAGGCTTTCTACCGTCAGAAGCATGTCAATATCAACTCAAAATCCACTTTGAACATCCTGTTTGTTTTCTTTATTTTCCGCAGAGGCACAATGTTTTGGTGATATTGCGAGTGCACACCAATAAAAGCAGAACAAAAACTATTGCTGTTATCTGTTTGAGCAAAATTCAGAGGAAAAAAAATGATCGAGGAAAAAAAAAAACATTGCACCGCCTATCTAAACGCAATCTTTAAATAATTCTTAAATAATTAATGGTAATAAAATATACATCAAAGGTGATAATCAAAAAAAAAATCATTCTGGGGAGATACCTCTCAAAAATGTTAAATATTCTCACTGATATTCTCACTGTAGACTAGACAAAATATTGAATCATAAGTCTTAAAAACACACCACTTTTGTCTTCTCGGGCTGTTAACTGAAGGACTGGAGTGCTGTGGATTATTGTGGTGTTTTTATCATCTGTTTGGACTCTCGTTCCGACGGCACCCATTTACTTCAGAGCATCCATTGCTTACACAGTGATGCAGAGACACATTTCTACAAACCTGATGAAGAAACAAACTCATCCTAGTCTTGGTTGGATTAGGATGAGTTTGGGTGAGCATTTTTTTTCTTTAATGATATAATATTAGTTCATTATTAATTGTTTTATTATTGATTGAATATGCATGTTTTTTTAGTTCTCATGTTAATGGATCATTAAACAGAATTCCTCCAAATAGCCCCATTTTCTCACACTCCATAAACGAAGACAGAGGAGCCCAAACAGCACAGATGATTCTCTCTCTGCTGTAAATTGCAGGTGTGTGAGGATTTGTTCAAGTGCATTCAAACACACTCATCAAGATTACTGCCCTGCCTTTCGGAGTGATTTATAGTGGCTCGGTTGTTCCTGCTGTTATTGTAATGTGAGGACACATGCATGATTTACCAACATAATATCTGGAGCAGCGGTAATGAACTAGAGCTGCATATGCTGTGAGAAAGTGAGTGAGATAGATCATTAGTAGAAAGCCTCCTCGTGCACTGAATGATCCACGAACACGCAGGTGTGAGACATGCACATCACGTAAGTTGAGTCAAAAAATATTGCATTGCCAAAAAAATAAACAAATAAATAAAATCAATCTCTGTGTCATATACGCACAAGTAGATATTGTTTGATGAGCTCTGATTGAGCACCTTGTCTGACAGTTTTGCGAAAATTGGTGTATTTGTATAAGGAAAAATCACCTTTTTAATATTCCATGTTGCAATTCAATTAATCATGAAAGCTCCAAAAACATAACAAATTAAATCAATAGTCAGAGGCAAAGCTTTCCTTCCTCCCAGCGTGCGAGCTTGAAAATGTCTTATTTATTTTCTGTTGGGTTCCTGATTAGCAATGTCATGGATGCCCGGGAGAATGGCCTTTAGTGAGGGGTTCTGTGAGCCACTCTGTCAAACTCTGTAATTGGTCAGAAAATCGGTCAATTTTTTTTACTAATTGCCCAGAATTGTTTTTACATTTTAAGTGTGAAAAATGCAAATTCATGGTCACACATACATATACGTATAATATGTAAATGCATACATAATTGTCATTGTTAAAAGCACTATTCAAAAGCAGCTATTCATGTCCTCAATACCTCGTCGCTCGTCCTTCATTCACTTCAGTCGTCCCCAAGGCTTCTGCCGAACGCTTGCCGATCTTCACACGGGAGCCCATTCTGAGCACAGACGCAAAGGTCACTTTGAACAGAAACCCCAATAAAGGACGTCTACTGAAATCACCAGAAGACGAGTCAGGTCTGCAGCACACTCTCTTATGCATGCAGTGGTGTTCAGACGGGTAAACAACATCTGTTTGTACACACATCCCTCCCTGACCTCCTGTTTGGGTTCTAATTGGTGTTAGTTATGGGAGATCTGTGAAAAGAAGCCTTCGGTAGAGTAGAGTCGGTCAATGAGGAGGATGGACGTTTGACCCTCATTGCTTTCATTCGCTCCGAATGAAGGAGCGTTTGTATTTGGACGCAACAAAGAGGCAGCATTATACGGTACAGCTAAACAACGGCACATTTCAGAATACAACTACTCGCTATAGTGGCTTTCTTTGAATATCTAAAAACACATTACGTGTTCCGTTTTTTGGCGGCTTTAGAAGAGTCAAAAATTAGCGTTCAGCATCTTTAAATCTTTAATGTCAACATGAACTCAAAATCTTACGACACATTCCTAGTTATGTTTCATAATTCACCAGTGCACATTACTCCAAAGAAAACGCATGCTTCGTGGAATTTTGTAATCAAAACGTAGGCTAATAACTCGCCCAAAACACATTCATGAAGATGTTATACTGATTTTAACAGATATTACGTTAAAAAAAGGTCTTTTTAACCTCTAAAGGCTGCAGACTGGGTTGTGAGCCGCTCATTAAATACACATTAGAAAAGCACTGGAGTGTGATAGTAAGGAAGCACAGATGATGGCAAATTTATTTGAAATATAGTATAGTTTGAGCTAATTTTCAATTAGTAGTTGAGTTTCCTGACTGGTGCCTTTAAGGATGCATAGTGGACACGCAATAATCCAGTGATGGAATCTACATATTTACAAAGCATATTGACATTTTTAGGTTAAAATCGTTTCTTAATATGAAATTCGAAAAATGTGACGACGTGACTGTACATTTACACGCTAATACACACTATACTCACAGTAACAATGCTGTTGTGAACGTCAATAATTTGCTAATAAAGTATAAAGATAATAATAATCTGCAGGGTTTGATGTAATATGAGCCAAGATTAAACCACAGCTGTTAACGCAATCTTATTGTAATGCTTTTTTCCTCACTTACTTCTTAAAATACTTCTTTGAGGCTACATTCCAAGACGTAGACCAGAATCTAGATCACTAAGTGCAGGTCGTGCTTTGACATTTAACGGGTTAATGCGCTATAAAACCAACCTGCTTTTACGAGACACCAATGAAACGTTTAATAAATCGAATGCGAAAAGCAGCTTATTACTGTTCAACACGAAGCGTTTGGATCGGTCGACAGAGCGCAGGGCGAACTGTAGCGGGAACTGTCCAGGGTGCTGAAGTGCACTACTTCGTGCGAACTACCGAGGGAGGGAGAGAGGCGATCAGCCACACCCGCTTCAGCTTATTGGGCATCGTCACATGCAAAAGAGCCACACGCTCATGCCGATAAATGATAGATTAAAGGGAGGCAGAACATGCAGATTGGGTCCCACACACAAGCGCGGTCCGATCCACCGATGACTGAGGAGATGCGTCCTGGCGAGCCCTGCTGAAGAGCTCCGGCGTTCCTCTGCGTTTGACAGCGTTCACTCACCGACCGCGCGGCGGAGACAGCACGATGCTGCCGGGATTCCGGAGAGACGGGACAGCGCTGGCTCTCGTCCTGCTCGGTGCTCTGGTGCTCACGGCTGCAGCGGACGAGGAGCTCGTCTATAGCGATCATTTTCTGGTCCAGCTGCGCGAGGGGACGGACGAGGATGCTCAGCAACTTGCCCTGGAGCACGGCTTCGGGAGCGCGAGGAAGGTAAGCGGCGGTGGCGCGTGCGTGCGTGCTCGCTTTTACACATGCAGAACGAGCCCGCGCGCGTGCATCACATGCAGCCGTCCATCACGAACATCCGAGCACAAGGTGTTCTCTCGTGGACAACACAAACAAAGCGACCGGAACGTTCAAAGGCTGGCGAATGAAACGCGTCGTTGTCGGAAAGGTCATATGGGATATCCCTAAAGATGTCCTACAGAACTCCAGACCCTACGGGGATAAGTAATGATAAAGGCTCGGTGGCATCTTTGCTTGTTTTGATCTCGTCAGGATTGGTTTCAAATGATGATTTCAATAAAAATCCAGCTGCTCATTTGATTAGTGTGGAATTACGAGATTGGAGATCTACAGATGTATTGGTGATTATTAGGTCGTGCGTTTTTAAAAGTCAACCCAAGTGAATCACAGCTACTTGTTAGAAATACAGAAACATTGAGGAAACAGCAGCGCTGGTGCTCTTATTATTCTGTCTAAGTAAATGACTGACTGTAAATAGCAAACATGTCTTTCACCTGACACCGCATCCCGTCTTTATTGAAGGGCCGTTTATCACCGAACACAGGACTTGATTAGCCTGACAAACCAGCCTCGTCAAACGTCAAAGCATGTCTGCAGCTCTCACTGAGCGGAACCCAGCTCAGGATCAACACCTGACCCCTAAACGTCTCTTTCTTGTATCTGAGAGGATTTCGTCCTGCTGATTCAGACTCGCTCCCCTTCAATTATGTAATTCTCTGCTTTCTTATTAAGCGCCGAGCTCTGTTGGTGACTTTTTCGGCCAGTCGATCTGTGTGTGTGTGTGTGTGTGTGTGTGTGGTTTGGCTTTTCTCGCGTCTGGTTTGTGATCTCGGCCTGATTGGTTTGTTTTATTTATGTGCTCCACTTTGTCTTTCTTGGTAACACGTGTGTGTGTGTGTGTGTGTGTGTGCTCCTCACATGCCTTTGCAGCTATCATTTACTCTAGCTAGCTACATTAGATTTGTTTTAGTTTTGAGATGTTGTGTGTTTTATGGATTGCGGGTTTGTCGCTGGTCGAGCTCCGGCTATGATTTATAAAATGATTCACGTCTAAAAAAAGCAGCAAAAGCAATGATTACAGTGACTGTGTGTGTGTGTGTGTATGTGTGTGTGTGAGTCGCGGGGTCACGATGGTGACACATACTTTTCCTCGATGTTAAATATGTTTTCTTTTCTGCACCTTGCGGGTACTGCTGGAAAATATATTGAATGTTTATTTGATTATTTTGCTGACGATCTAATAATTATCAGCTATTAAACATTATTTATTATTGTGAGAATTAATACATGCTTCATAAAAGTTTGCAATGTTTGTGAAAATTGTGTCATTTCACGTGTGCTCAAAGGAAGTGGAAATATTTTTGTATGAATGAATAGAAAATAAAAATTAAATATGCATCTACCTTTTATATAAATTACAACATATTAATATTCATTTACACAATTATCAATAATGAATTAATATATAGAAATAACACATATATTTATATTTATATTTATATTTATATATAAATGTTGTACTTTCTATTTACTTGCATGCACTGAATGTGCATTTTATTTTTATTTATTTATTTATTTTTCCTGTAATGCTGGGCACTATATCAAATATTTATGTCTTATTTTACAATATTTTGATGGCGATATAAATTAAATATTCAGTAATAGCTTGTGCATTAAGCTCATAAGTTCATGAAGGATTTCATTATGAGTATATGTATATATGATCTATATATATATATATATATATATATATATGGAGAATTCTTGAGTGCAGTATTAACGCGAAGCGGTCCGTCTTCCATCTTTCAGTAGTGAAACTCAAATATTTGTGACTAAAGTTTTTATATTTGCATATTTTGAATCTACTTGATAGTAAATGCTTAGGATGGGTTTAAAAAAAAGCCGTTTGATGTATATTTGATGCCAAAACGCTGAAAAATGATATATTTATTATATGGAACAGCTGCTTGCGTGTGTGAAGCTTTCTGATTGTCTTTGAAATTCCTTTTTTAATTATTAGCATCAATTGATTATTTATGGTGACGGTTAATCAGCCGTCACGTGTGCCAGCTGGCTCGTGTCCAGCCGTGATTCTGGACGGATCCTCGTTTCCACAATCATTCGATTACGGCCGTCTCATCTGCTCCCTCGCTCGACTTTGTTGTTTCCCAAGGTTACTCTTCCTCGGCTCGCCCGAGTCGTGCCGCCTTTCCAGATTTCCCACAATCTTTGCTGGTAATCCTCTGAAATTGATTTGGCCGATGCTGGAGGTTGAGCTGATAGCGGATCAGATCGAGGCGCGATGGTGCTAATGTCTGGATGGAATGTCGGAGATTATCCAGGCGCTGGATCTCAATGGGACGGAACATTCTGTTTGGCTCTGCGCAGAAGGTTCCGAATCCGGCCCGAGCGGCCAATCGGATTCCACCGCCGTCACCCAGCCGACCAATCAGATTCACCATATTCACCAGACAAACCAGTGGATCGTCACCCGGGCCGTGAAGAGGCTGTTAGAATATCACCATGGAGATGAAGTTTGGATGAGCAGCCATCTTCTGCCACTTATTTCTCCTCGAGCACTTCTGTGGGTCACACACACACACACACACACACACACACACACACACACACCGGTGAGTGTGATTGACTGACATCTGCCAGACGACCGCTCGACACCTTTGGTTCTTTTCTCTTCTTTTGAGCAGGATTTAATATTGCTCACCATTTTCTATTCTTTAATTTGTAATTCCTTATGAATTTGCAGTTATTTAATTAAAATATTTGGTTTAATATTTTTAATATATATGAATTTATTCTTTTCTTTTGTTTTTCTTTCTTTACTTTATTTTCTATTATTTATTTTCTTTTCTTTTTCGAATTTACATTGATATATATATATATATATATATATATATATATAAAATCTAGTAGTTTAATATTTTATTTATTTTGTCTTATTTTGTATTTTACTTTCTTTCTAATTTAAATTTATTATATTTTAGTATATATAGTTTAACATTTTATTTTATTTTATTTTTGTCATATTATTTTTCCTTTTTATTCCTAATTTACGTTTATATTGTATTTTACATTGTTGGTTTTATTATTTTAGTAGTTTAATATTTTATTGCTATATTCTTTTATTTAGCTTTCTTTATTACTTTATGTCTATTATATTATTTTATTTTCATTTAAATGTGTTTATTTGATACTTTTTTGGTTTAATATTGTAATATTATTAACTAATATTGTTTTCTATTTGCATTTCTTTTATATCCTCTTTCTTTCTCTGTTCTTTTTTTATGTTCATAGTTTTTCTTTCTGACATCATGAAAAATATTCTGGATGCAAAACTGAAGCGTAAACCATCGACATCATTGCATCTGTTGTGTTTGTCAGGATTGCAGAGTTCATTTTGGCCTGTTTGCACATGGTGGAGTGAGTGTGGTGTGTGTGTGTGTGTGTGTGTGTGTGTGTGTGGATTGAGGCATCTGGCAGTAGTGGGATTTAAATTAGAAGCGCTGTGGTCACTTGCCAAAAGCTCTATACCTTGAAAGGAGTTCACAAATAATAAAGCCTGTGGCCAGATCAAATCACCTGTGTGTGTGTGTGTGTGTGTGTGTGTGTGTGTGTGTGTGTGATTGTGATAATAGTCTTTTTCTCCTGTGCAAAATGCAAAGAATGCAGAAAACTACCTCTAAATAGTCTAAATAAAATAGACGGACCTGATGAAGACTGACTGGATGTTTATGCTTGTTTTCCCAGTTTTCCAGTGTGTTGCTCTCTCTTTGTATGTTTTAAGTGCTTTAGTTGAGCTGTTTTGATTGGAGAAGTAGACAAGGCAAAGAGTGGCTCTTATTACCCATAAGGCTGGGGAGGACGGACACATGAGTGTCATTTCATATTTATGTGGTCAGTTTGAGAGCTGTATCTACAAACGGAAACCGGGAGCTCAGTGTGTAAGTCTTCCCGGTGAAGCAGGTGCTTTTTAATGAAGATGATGTGATTTTTTACACATGTTTTCAAACATATATATATATATATATATATATATATATATATATATATATATATATATATATATATATATATATATGCTCTCTCTATATATTTTTAACTCTATCTAACTTTTGATTTCAGAAGCAATTTTTGTAATGACATTAATAAAAATATTAATAAAAAAAAAAAAAAAATATATATATATATATATATATATATATATATATAAATTTATATATATATATATATATATATATATATATATATATATATATATAAATTTATATAAATATATAATGAAATATATTAAGTGAAATGTGATATTAGGCTATCTGGCAATGTTAGGTTTCTGAAGGACCTTTAAACTGAATGGAGATATATCTATAGTGCTTACGTGTTTTTTGAAGGAGAAAGCTTTGTGATTTGTTCAGTTCAGAATGTTCTCGTGCTGACAGGCGGCGTGATAGAGAGTGTGTTTGATGTTTCACAGTGATCTCAGGATCTCAGGATGGATGGAGAAACAGAAAGAATCTCTTCATCTGTTCTGACTCAAGCAGAAACATTTGGACGCCTGAGATTATAAACACATACCATCTCTGAGGCTCTCTCTCAGATGGAGTAAACATGTGCTGTTTTCTGTGTCTCGCCATATTCATATACTACGAATTATAGTATGCAAATGACATTTCTGCACTTCAGTACTTCCATCAGATGCATTCATTTTTATTCATTCTTTTGTATATTAAAATGAAAATAAGTGGCTTTACTGCTTTTTCATCACAAAACATTCGACTGCATAAAATGTGCAGTTTAAATAAATTGCTTTACATGCAGCCCATATTTTAATGTTAATAAAATATGGTTAATGATAATGTGTGTGTGTATATAACATTTTTAAATGCAATATCAATACAAATAATGTATTTACTTAGTAGCAAATTTATGTTATGAAATTTTATAATAATTTTATGTGATTTTGAAATCTGTATAAAAGAACAAATAAGAATGTCACAATAAATACCTGGATTTGTTGAAAACTTGATTTAAAATCAACGTTATTGCATAATTGTGCATAAGTGTGTGTGCGTGTGTGTGTTAGTGGTGTGTTTCTGTGTGTGTGTGTGTGTGTGTGTGTGTGGCTCCACTAGGGCTCCAGCAGTAAATCAAGGTAATCAAATGAGTAAATCTGTTAGAGAACAAAGATCTGCTGTCGATCACCAACAAAGACAAGAACGATAGAAAGAAGAGAAGAAAGAAACATTACAGCGCTCGACGTATAATCCTGTTGATCTAGTGAGAACACACACACACACACACACTCCTCCACACGACTGTGAACATGGCTCAGCTGCTGAGTGTGTGTATGTGTGTGTTCAGATAGATGAGTGTGGGCGGATGCTCTCAACTGTCATGCACCACCACCTCAGATCTGACCTTTCTTCTGCCATCACTATGGCAGCTACACAACAAGGCCACACTGTCAAGCTGTCAATCACACACACACACACACACAGGGTCATGACCTCAGACCTGAGCCAACCAACCTCTACACACCTTTCTTTCTTTCTTATTTATTTGCTTTCTTATTTCTTTTAATAGTTTATATTCCATTTAACAACTTTATGTACAGCAAATAGTTTTATTTTATTTTATTTTATTTTTTATATAATTTTATGTATGTTTTTGTATTATTAGTTTGTTTAGTTTAATATTTTATTATAGTTTAATATTTTGTTATTTGTCATTTCTTGTCTTCTTCCCATATTTTTATGTTTTATGTTTTATTTTATTTGTCATTTGATTTTATTTAACTGTTCTTTTACTCTTTCATTTTATCTTGTTTTTTATTTTATGTATTTTAATTTTCATGATAAATTATTGCCATTTAATCAGCTTATTTGATTGCATATATTGAAATATTCATAGTTTCCTTTTTAACTTTTATAAAATATGGTGTTTTTAAACCTTTTTCCATATGTATTGTTTTCCGTCTTTGTGCTCTCTCAGCTGGTTTTCTGATTCATTTGAGTGTGAGTGGGAGATCATTCTAGTTTAGCGTCTTTGATCCAGCGTGTGTGTGTGTGTGTGTGTGTGTGTCCATCTGTCATCTTGGACTGATTTCTCAGCCCATAAACACTGAATTGCTTTCTTTTCTTTCTCTCTCGTCTCTTTGTTTCCACTCTCATTTCTTATATGAGTTCATGCGTGATGTGTGTGTGTGTGTGTTAATTGTCTTTTTGTGTGTTTGATGGCTCCAGATGTATTTGTGTATGTGTGTTTCTCCACTATCATTATTTCTTAAGAATATTCTACTTTCAAAGCCAGGCTGCTAATGTCCATGTTTATGTGCCCTTTTGGTTGATCATCCCTCCCCAGAGATTTTCATCTCATCCTTCAGTCTAGAGAAATAAACTGGCGCTTTAAAACACAA
The DNA here is from genome assembly GCF_018831695.1 of Puntigrus tetrazona. Classification (NCBI taxonomy): domain Eukaryota; kingdom Metazoa; phylum Chordata; class Actinopteri; order Cypriniformes; family Cyprinidae; genus Puntigrus; species Puntigrus tetrazona. The sequence goes on along the minus strand of NC_056711.1, from coordinate 2,578,473 downwards.
AGTGGAAGCTGCGTTGTTCTTAAGTCTAGTGAGTTTCATCTTCTTTTTTCAATTTAGTTTATTATTGTAATTTATTTTCCATTTCTATTTTAATCCATTTTTTTGTTTTATATTTTCAAAAATATTTTTCTATTTAATTTGACATTTTAAATTAATATTGTCTTTTCAATAGCTTATTTAACCTTTGTGATTATTCGCATTTTTATTATAATTATTAGCACATGTAGCACAATCTGATCTGGCTATCTGTGTGTGTGTATGTGTTGTATTTGTATGTCTCTCTGCATTAGTTGTATTGTGTGAGAGTGTTTCTGGCTGTAGTGTGTATTTTAGGCACACACCTACCACAGAGTCTGAGTGCTATCGTGGGAGGCACTTGTCTTTGCAGTTCTCCTAATAATCATAAGCACAGGCTGCATTTCTCCTCAGGGTGAGAGTGTGTATGTATGAGAGAAAGTATGTGCTCTCACTGAGGTTCATAGAATAGATTAGTGTTTGATGGTAAAGCCAGACTCTGGTGTGTGTGTGTGTGTGTGTGTGTGTGTGTGTGTGTGTGGGCTCTTGAGTATTTAATTTCTACATCTTTGCCCTTCATGGCAATTGCAGGTTGAAGAATAAAGTCCAAAAGTATGAGGCGGAACTTCCTTGCCATCTCTACAAAATGTGACGTTAGATTAAGTTTGTTAAGTGTTGTTTCACAAGCGTGAGCTTTGTGTACAAGCGTTTAGCGACAGCCTTCCAACGCCATAACACTAAACAGCAGTCTAAAATATTTCAAACATCTATCAGCTCACTTAGCAGCCTAAGCACCTTAGTAACTGAGCAGGGAAACTGGCCTAAAACAAAAACTAGGCTTAACAGCACTGCCTAACACACGTAAATACCCTGACAACTGCTTGGTAACACGTGCGGTTTAAAGCACTGAAAAAAGATGCGTGAATGCTAGTTTGTTTAGTGTTTTGTTTATTTTATCAGCTGTTTTACATTGTATATTTCAGGAGAAGTGTGTAGCGTGTGTTCTGGTCTTGATGTTGAAGTAGATTAAGTGTATTTATCCTGTAAAGTGTGTGTGTGTTGGTCAGTTCAGCACAAATTGCAGTGGGTAGTGCTGATAGAGTGTGAGGGCGAGATGTGTGTGTGTGTGTGTGTGTGTGGCTCGTAGCTGCTCTGGTTTCCACTCCACATCTGCTCTGATCTGCTGCAGTAAACAGACCCAACTCCTGCAGCAATTTTGAGCTCCAGACACTGAATGATTCCCACCATCCCCCAAAGTCTGCTGCTATTTTACTGAGTAGTCAGACTCACTGTTTTTCACCTATGAACCAGAAAACACACTGCCGAGTAAATCAACTGAAAGGGCCGGAATAAGCCTGCATCGTTGAGCCACAAGGAAGGCAGGAGAAAATGCCTAGAAACACGCTTTACAACAACCTAGCAACCTCATAACGACAACTAAAATGCTCAGGACGCCCTAGCAACTGCATGATAACACACTAAAACACATGATACTAACAACTGCACTTAACACTTGCCTAAGCCTCAGAACACCCTGTAACTGCACTTGTAGCGGACTAAACACTCCACAACACCATAGCAACCTCATATTGACAGATTAAACACTCAGAACATACGCAACTGCACAGCCCAGCAACCTAGAGATGCTCAAAGACCTAGCAACACATATTAACGGACTGAACAATCAGAACAACCTCAAAGCACCTAGGAAATGTATATGCATACCTAGCAACTATTATAACAACAGCCTAAAACATTCAGTACAGATTAGAAACTGCACAAACATAGCCTAAAACACTCTAGAAACTACATAGCAACTGCTGAAAAGCGTATCATTGTCTTAAGCAACATTTAGAACACCCTAGCAACTGCATGGTAGAAACACTAAAACACATTGAAAGCCCTAACAACTGCATAGCAGCCTAAACACTCTCCAAGACACCTAGCAGCTGCATGACAACGGACTAAAGCCTCATAACACCATAGCAGCCTTATATTGACAGATTAAACACTCAGAACATACTTAACTGCACAGTAACAGCCTAGAATGCCAAAGATTCCTAGCAACCACATATTGTAGTTTGAACAGTAGAACAACCTCAAGCACCCTAGGAAATGCATAGTACATACCTAGCAACTGAATAACAACAGCCTAAAACATTCAGTGCAGATTGAAACTACACAAACACAGCCTAAGACACTCCTAGAAACTACAGGCTGCTCGAAGTGTATCATTGTCTAACAACATTTAGAACACCCCTAGCAACTGCATGACCTTAGCCTAAAAACACTTTAAATGCCTAGAAATGTGTGTTAACTCTGGACAGGTGCAGAAATGAACCAACTGAACCAAATCTCCATGTTATTAGACCCCTAAAGTCTCAGCCTGATCTCTTTCACAGACGTGTTGTGTGTGTGTGAGGGTGCTTCATGGAAAGTGAAGTCCTCCATCTGTGCTGAATCTCTTGGTTTAATAAAACTCAAACTTTCCTCCTTGAGCTCTGAAGATATGTCATGAAAGCTTTCAGTTTGAGCTTCATTTGCGTTTATCTGAGATTTTCCTACAGTTCTTAGGAAAAGTTATCTTATCAGAAACGGTTTTAGTTTCTGTTTTGCTCTCTAGTTTTTTGGTACAGGAGAAACATTTGAGATGTGATTTTTTCCATCCCCGCCTGTGCTGTTGTTTTGAGGTGTATCTCTGAGGTCATTCTAATCCTCACACATCACTGTGTTTATCAGCTCCGTATTCCCATCCGGCATGTTCCCAGCGCGTTCATGCTACTCATTTACAGCACAGTTTTCCAGACAGGAATGCTCTGCCATTTGTGTGCTGATGTCATCACTGATCCGCCGCAGCTGCTTGTCCTCACATTGCACTAAATTATCGTGTCACAACACTTTGGGAACATGAACATTTTTTCCTGGGAAAGAGTTTAACTCTGTTTCCGTCTCTTCTCTGATGATTTGTTAACACACAGCGTAAATATGAAGTGGAAATGTACATTGAAAGTGTGTTTTTGTGTCATTGAGTCAACCTAGTCACGGTGTGTTATTTGTGTGTTTTCAGGTGTCGCCCATCTTGCCAGCACTGCCGGTGCAACCCGAGACTCACGGTTGCCCGTCCTCCTAAAAGCTTGCCAGGCGCGCTTTCCAGTTCCTTCTTTATGCCAGGTAAACTACCCACCTGATGAAACAACAGCTAAAAACTCAGAACTTACAAACTGAAGTAGCAGACTAAATACTCTAGCAACTGCGGTGCAGTCTAAGCCACACACAACACACTAACAACTGCCTAAAACACTCAAACATCCACAAGCTTATAGTAGCAACAGCTTTAAACATAAAACACCCTATAACTAACTGCTCTCCAACAGCCTAAAACACACACAACACCCCTAACAACTGCACTTAACTTAGCCTTAAACACTCAGAACATCTAGCACACAATGGCAACTTGACTTCAAACATAAAACAGCCTAACAACTGTATCAGCAGCTCAAAAACACGACACCTAACAGCTGCAGCAATAGCAAACACTCAGAACATCCTAGCAATTGCGTGCAACAGCTTTAACATAAAACACCTAACAACTGCTGTCAGCAGCCTGAAACACACACAACACCCTAACAACTGCACAGCAACGGCCTTAAACGCTCAGAACATCCTAGCAATTGCGTAGCAACAGCTTTAAACACTTAAAAACACCCCTAATAGCAATCAATAACAGCCTAAAACACAAGCAACACCTAACTGCACTTAACAGCCTAAAACCTCAGGAACACCCTAGCGTCTGCGTAACAACGACCAAACATAAAACCCCTAACAGCTTTATCATCAACTGAAACATACACAACACCCTGATAACTGCCAGCAGCAGCCCTAAACGCGGAACACCACAGACAACTCCATAGCAACAGCCTAAAACCCAAACATCGCCAGTAGCAACAACCGACACCGAAACACCCTAACAGCTGTGCATCAACGGCCTGAAACACAGCAACTATAACTGCATATACAGCAGAACACCCAGAACACCCTAGCTGCAGCGTGGCAGCAGCTTAAAACACTCAAAACCTATGACCATCAACAGCCTAAAACACACACAGCAAACTAACAGTTGGATAACCATAACCAAAACACTAAGAACACCTAGCAACTGCGCAGCAGCCTAAAACCTTTTGTCTGTGTTTCTGGGTGTGATTTTAGGCTGGTCATCACAGTACAGACCCATGGGCTAGATCTGGCGAGTATGAATCAGCCCGGATACAACAGCATGCTGAAAAACTCCACACAGCGCTCAGAGCAGCAGCTACTGCGGCCTTCATCATACAACAGACTACGTGACGCATTTTCAAAAGACAATATATATATATATATATATATATATATATATATATATATATATATATATATATATATATATATATATATATGCTCTATCATCATTATAGATTTACAAGCCATATAAATCTAATATGTATAGACATTAATTCTTATGAACTGTCTTGCAAATGAGCGAACCTGTCTGGCTCTCTCCCCTCTCTGTGTTTTCAGAGTTACCGTCACACTCGTCCAGCTGGAGTGCTTAGTCTTCCTCCCTTGTCAATTTCCCATACGCACTTAGCGTGAGGCGAATCACACTACAATGCGGCGTCCTGCTCCGCCCAACAGCCAGCGGGACGAACAGCGTCATGGGTGATCTGTGACGAAGATTTGATTCACTTCACTTTAGTCACTCCAGCACGATTGCAGACTAAACAAAGCTGGAAATGAGAAGGAGCTAAGGAACGGCGGTGATCAGGTTGTGCTCCAACAACATTAGTGGTTAATCAGCAGGTTAAGATGATCCATAACTCTTTCTGATCGACTGGTGACGCGTACAGTTCTCTCCATCTGTCAGTAAATCAGTAATTCAGAATAAATGTTGAAAATGCTTTTGTGAAGCTGAAATAAACATTCTCAACCTTTCTGACTCTGTAGGTTTTTAAAAAAAGTATTTACTAAAAACCAGGGAATTTAATTTAATTTAATTTAATTTAATTTAATTAATTTAATTTAATTTAATTTAATTTAATTATTTAATAATGAATAAATTATTTAAAATTATGAATGAAAATTAATAATAAATATTTAATATATATTTTAAATATATATAATTAACTGAATATTTCAGAGCTTGACATAAGTACTCATTATATAAATTGAAATTAATGTAGCGATTAATTAAATAAACTTAAGATAAAAACAAAATGACTATATATATATATATATATATATATATATATATATATATAACCATGTGTGTTTATTTATCTTAACCACATATTATGGAAGCAGAAAATGGCTGATCACAGTTTGGTCTAAGGCTCCATATCTGACATAAAAGTCAGACTTGTGTCTTAGTCTTTGTGAATGAGCGAGGTGCTGGCGTGTCTGGTCTGCTGTGTTTCAGTGAATCGGCGTCAAGGCGGAGCGGCCAGCTCACAGAGCGGGAGGCCCAGCGTTGGAAGGCTCTGCTTCAGTGAGTATTGGGTCTAACACAGACCCTGACAAGAGACACACATCCACAACACATTCCACCTCTCTAGGCAGCGTGCTTTGAGTTCGAGCTGTGTTTCTACGCTGAATAAAAGAGAGCGCGAAGTCTGGAGCCTTTCGTTTGTATTTAATGCACTTTGATTGTGCAGAAGTGAGCTGAAATACCTTCTTGTACCAGAACATGCTCCAACCATCAAACATGAAATATTTTTCATTTTATCTGTAGTAATATATATGTAACAAAACTAAAGAAAAAGAGCATTTCTGTATGAGTCTTGTACAACAACTATATATTATAAAATACTAATTTAAAGAAATACATTTTAAATATACATTTTATGTGTGTTTTCAAATGATTAATCTCATCAGATAAAAAGAAATAATGTGTACAGAGCATATTAATTGTATGTATGTAAATACACACAGTTTGAAACACTGCGTTTATATTGTATTCTTAGATTTTTATATTATATATAAATATTTTGAAGTATATAAACAACAAGTTTTCTCTTAAATATATGCACGCATGTCATTGTATTTATACATTAATAAACACAGAATACATACGCATATATATATTTAGCAAGCAGAACTTTATTTTGAATGTGGATGTCGATTTGGCTTGGCACAATTTTTATTATTTTTAATTACAAAAAACAAAAATATACGCAGCTTTACAGTTTTTAACTTTTTCAAATTGTAGAGATATAAACTTTTGATTTTCAAATGGTTATTTTGTTCTGTGGCAGAAACACGCCATAAAAGCGCTTTCAGAGGAGGATTATATAAATAGACATTATACAGCAGCGATTCACACATTAAGATAGAGACACTTACAGCTGCGTGACTTACTTTCCTTTCAAATACACATAGCCAGGAAAATCATTCAGATGCATGGATTGCTGTAGAGATGATGTTTCAGCTCGTGATAGAATGATGAAGATGAAGATGATTATTGTGTTTGTTCTGGTTTGTCATTTGCTGTGTGTTTATGTTTTAGATCTATTCCCCCGATCACACCAATAACAGCTTCTCATCCAACCCCTCCACTCCTGTAGGATCTCCTCCCTAGCTCCTGGGTGTGTGTGTGTGTGTGTGTGTGTGTGTGTGTGTGTGTGTGTGTGTTTGCACCGATGTGATTACTCTGTTCACTGTAACTATGCTACATAAACTGAGTATTATTATTTATGTACCCTCAGAGTTTATTACAGTTAACTAAATTTAATTTAACTATTTAAAATTTAAAAATATATAAATATTTTAGCTACTGTCCAAGAAAACTTTACAATAGAAAAGAATTTATTAAATATATAAATTAGTGATGTCCCAAGAATAATCACAGTTAATTGCATCCAAAATATATATATATATAAATATATATATATAAATATAAAAAACACAAAAGAATTACCTATATATATATATATATATATATATATATATATATATATATATATATACTATATATATATATATATTTATAATTTCTACAAAAAACTATACAAAAAATTCTAAAAACTAAAAGTTGTACCTTAATATAGTGTTTTATTTAGGTGAGTTATATAATTATATAAAAAATAAAACCATAAAAATACATTTGCATTTCTTGAAACTAATATAAAATCTAAAGAAAAATGAAATAGATAATAATAATAATAAATATATAATAAAACATTTTAGCTAGTTACCGTAACTAAAATATCAGCAAAATTTTTTATAAAATGAAAGTACTAATATAAAAAAATGTATGTAAAAAACAGTATCTAATGATAGCTACTAAAATAACAGCATATAAAATGCATATGCATATAAAAATAAATGACTTATTATATATATATATATATATATATATATATACTAATATATACTCTATATATATATATATGTATGTATATATATATATATATATATATATATAGCCTTTTTCTAAAGCATTCATTCTTCATATTCGATTTAAACTCATTCCACACACTTCATCTTCAAAGCCTAATTAATGAAATTGGTATTCGCATATCGCCGACTTGACCGCCGCCTAATTACTATTTTACGACGTAGCGTCTTAGACCGACAGCAGTTAAATGCGGCATGATTATTAAGCTTAAACACGTGAAGTTTGATAACTAATTTAATAATTTTTCGTTAGTGTGGCACAGATACATAAATTTATTTGCACATAAATCGGCTGTAGTATGTGCTAATTAGCATTTGAGGCAGGTTTAATAATGGGGCGTCTGGAAGCGCGTTTCTGTAAAGTGATTTTGAACTACGGGCGTAATTAGGCCCGGCAATGCGTAATGTGGCTTGAGCAGGTGAGTCAGAGGCTGCTCTCTAATTACGCGTCTGCTGAAGCGGAAGAATAGCGAGGTGGTATTAGCACCGGGGTGGTCACCTTTCAAAGGAAGGGTCAGCCACAGCTCCTCATCCAAGATCAGAAAGCTGGACTACGAACCACGACTCTGTTTATTCCAGCGGAGCTGGGGCGCTCAATTAAACCCGTTTATATGGGATCAACAAAATAGTTTGTAGAATATTTTATGAAGAGAGATTAGAGCGCAAGCAAAATAAAAGCAAAACCATTCGTTCGTGAAGCTTTGTATGCAGTCGGTCAAACTGAGGAAAAAACATAAATAAAAATTGCATAAGTATATTAGAACTTAAAAGTTATAAAAAATGACAAAAAACAACTAAATTATGAAGAATATACAAAGATAAAACCTACAAATTAAAGATGGGTATTATTTCAGTTAGTTACTTAAGGCACTACATTCATTTTAAATTAAATTAATTAATTAAATTAAATTAAATTATTATCTAATTAATTACATTACAAATTATTATCTAAAAATTAATTAAATAAAATTTTATTTTATTTTATTAAATGATTAAAATAGAAATTTTAGTTTTAGATAAAATCTAAATCTAAAATATATCAGCCTTGTTCAATGTGAGGTTTTTTTGTATTAATTTTATTTATAGTTTTTATAATCGCTATTTCATGTTTTAGTGTTTTGCTTATTTAGTTCTAGTTTATGGGATATATATATATATATATATATATAAATTTTTATTAATTTTATTCCAGTTTAGTTATTTGAGTGCATTAAGTTGTATTACATATCTATGATATTATATTATCTTTATTTCAATCAATCGATAAAATAAAGCGCTAACAAAACACACAGCAGCTGTTTGAATTCACTGGGGTTTATTTGTAGAAAGAACCAAAATACATTGCCGCGAGTCAAAAATGTTCATACATGCAAAAATCATTAGGATATTAAAGTAAGATCATGTCCCATGCCAGATATTTAATAGGCGTTCTACCGTGAATGTATCAAAAGCATTACTAGAACTTGCTTGGGCGACTTCTAAAGATGATTTTCTCCTGACGTTGATTGTTGTGTGTTCAGCTGCCCATTTTCGACGATACGGGTCCAAGCGGTCAGGGGCCTGCGTCCCGGAAACTCCCCGAGCCGCGCTGCACTCTCTGGTGAGTCTCTGCTTCGATTTGAAAGCGAAAGTAAAGCGGTGGCGGTGCTGGCCGTGGCGTGTGTCCCGCTAACAGGAGGCCGTGCTCGAGGACCGTCTGGAAGCGGCTGGGCGATGCTATCCGTGCTCCGGAGTCGCGCTGGCGGTCGGTCGTCCAGCCATGCCGGGCGCTCACGGAGACATGCGGACTCATCCCTCCAGGCGTCCTCACGCTCCTGGCAGACGCCGGCGGCCTGAGCGCGCGGATAGCGGAGGACACTGCCCTCCAGCAGACGCGCTTTCGCTCATGGTAGAGCCTGACCTCTGACCTCTGTGCTCCCGCCGTCTGGAGACACTTCCATATTTCCAGTTGTTGTACTTATAGCTAAAATTAGCAGAAGCTAAGCTCAGTTGGAATCAAATACGTTTCAACTAAATTAAGATTAAATATAAAAAAAAAAAAAAAAACTGTAAATAAAAAACGTTATTTCATGTAGCTAGCAGGGCAACTTTTTAGTTTTAAATAAAAAAAAAATCTATTAATTAATAATTAAAAAAAATAATAATTTTTATTTTATTTTAAATAAAAAAATAAATAAAATAATTTATATATAATTTATATATAATTTATATATATATATATATATATATATATATATATATCTATATATTATTCACATTAATAAATAAAAATAAATAAAAATTGCAAAAATAAAATTTCCAGCTAGATTTTTCAGAGATTTACTTAATGTTACTGTAAATGAACTAAAACCAAAAAATTTTATAATTAACAAAATTATAAATTTTATTTTTTAAATGTTACTTGAAATCAAGCAAATATTAACCTTTTGTTGCAGAAAGGCGTCAAGGCAATGTTTCATTTTGATTAAACAAAAAAATTATCATTTAAAGTAAAATCTACAAACCAGCACTATCAAAATACATATTAAATAACAAAATAAAAATGTCATTTTCCAAGGATGGTTTTAAAAGAATTTCTTTTATTTATTTTTTATTTACTTCAATCGATGTGCTAAAATATGTAAAAGTGAAAAAAAAAGAATTAATCTCATAGTTTTTTTAAATAGATCTTCATTCTTGAAATTAAATAAATGTCAATATTTTTTTCAACTACAAAATATAAAGACATTTCTTATTTCTAAATACAAATAATATGAATTAGAAATAATACTAATAAAATATAGAACTATTAAAATGTTTCTTTAAATATTTATAAAAAAATTGCATAAATACACAACAAAATTACTAAAACTTTAACAAAAATATAGTATATAAACAAAATATAAAATCAATTAAAATATAGCAATAATTAAAACAGATGCTAAAATAACACAACTACTGTCAAAGGTTTTATTTGCGATAAAATCATCCGCTAAAGTCCATTATTTATTAGTTCAGTTTGGGGCAAGCATTGTGGGTAGCGATGTCGGCCCTCCTCTGACTATCAAGTAGAAGCGGCACAGAATTAAATAGAAGAAATAACAGAGCGAGGGGAGGACAAGACTTCAAAGGAAGATGCTAGTGAATATTTCCACATTTGACTTTTTTGAACTGAAACAATCCATGGGAGCTTCAAACAGCTGGAGAATAAGAAACAGAAGAGAATGCACGGGAAAAGAAGATGTAATGCTCGGTGAGCACACACACACACACACATTATTGAATGCATTTACACATAAGCATTTCTGATGCGTCACGTCTTCTCATGCCACACAAGTTGCTTTACAAAACGGATAGAAATGGGGCCGAGAGAAGTATTGAAAGAAGCGCATGTTCTCGGTTTCTGCATTTAGAGGTCCATAAATGGCTAAAGCGTCTCCTAAAGACTGATGTGTGTTTCTGATGAAGTGTTCTTTGTTCGTGTTTCTAGTGGCGAGCTGTTTTTAATCAGAAGCGTTTGATTGGGCCAGAGCTCTGTTTATTTATTCACTTTCACCAGTATTGTGTGTGTGTGTGTGTGTGTGTGTGTGTGTGTGTGATATGTGCGTTGGATTATAATACACTGGTAGAGCATTACACGCGTTGAGTTATATTTCCAGCCAGAAAATCTGTCCGATTGTCGATATAATATTATAGTTTTGTCAATATTTGAAATAGACTGTTGAATTTGCTATTAACGTCATTAATTAGGTTTTGAGTAAAATCTTGTGTGTTTCGTCATTTTAATTCACGTTTTTTCATTTTTATTTATTTTATTATGTTTTTCGTTATTTTTATTAGTTTTTTTATACGTATAGAGTCATTTTTTATCAAGCAGTCTCTTTAATTTCACTTGAAAAAGTTTTTTGATTTTTCATGTATACATAGTTTTTATTTAAGTTCTAAATTGAAGTTTTAGTGTTTTATTCATTTTTAAAAATGTTTTTATATTTTAATGACTTTTTTTAATCTCAGTAATTTAGTTTTTATATAATTATTCTAATAAAATAAAATTAGTTGCCTTTTCTTTTTGATCAAATAATATTTTAAGGAAACTAATAAAAAGCCATGTTTATTTTTGAGAAACATCTTGCTTAAGATATTAAGAATTCTAAGTATGTTTTCATTCGATGTATTTTACAACGTGTAAATAATTTTCCGGTGCATGAAACAAAGGCACTTATATTAAAGATGCCGGGCTGCTTCTCATATTAAGATGCCATGAAAAACATTTTGTCACTTTTCAGTTAAATCTGTTTTGAAACTAGACTCCTGAGAAGCAGCTCTAAGTAGAAATTAAGATTTGTTTTTCAAAACGTTTTCATTTAGCAAGTGCATTTTATTTTATTGTACTGCCAGATTGATTTCACTGGTTTTTGCCCTCAAAGCCAGGAAAAAATGAAGCCATTACCCAGACAAAATACACTCCTTCAAGATAACGCGGCGTTTAGTTGAACTAAAGTTTTCATGTTAAGTTAGTTTTGTTTAAATATTGTTTTAATAAATAAATGATAGTTTTAGTATTAGTTAATCAGTAATAACGGTCTTTTATTTCCAAACAGAAGAAGTTATTGAGCTGGAGGTGAAAGTTAGGCGTGTGAGTGTGTGTGTGTGTGTGTGTGTTTGTGCGTGTGTGTGTGTGTTTGTGGCGTGTGTGTGTCTGGCGTGCGTGTGTGTGTGTGTGAGTGTGTGTCTGTGTGTGATGTGTGTGTGCGTGCGTGTGTGTGTGTGAGTGTGTGTCTGTATGCGTACATATTTGTATGTGTGTATGTAATAATATGTGTAATATCTATGTTGTCACGTGTGTGTGTGTGTGTGTGTCTGTGTTTGTGCATGTGTGAGTGTGTGTCTGTGTGCGTGTGTGTGTTGTGTCTGTAATATGTATATGTCTGTAATGTGTGTGTGTGTGTGTGTATGTGTGCGTGTGTGTGTGTATGTGTGTGTGTGTATGTGTGTGTCTGTGTTTGTGCGTGTGTGTGTCTGTGTTTGTGCGTGTGTAGAGTGTAATGTCTGTATGCGTGCATGTTGTGTAGTAATAATGTATATGTATGTGTAATAATGTCTGTGTTTGTGCGTGTGTGTAATGTGTGTGTCTGTGTTTGTGCATGTGTGTGGTGTGTGTCTGTGTGTGTGTGTGTTGTGTCTGTGTGTGTGTGTGTCTGTGTGTGTGTGTGTGTGTGTGTGCGTATGTGTGTGTGCGTGTGTATGTGTGTGTGTGTATGTGTGTGTGTCTGTGTTTGTGTGTGTGTGTGTCTGTGTTGTGTGTGTGTGTGTGAGTGTGTGTCCCTGTGTGCGTGTGTGTGTGTGTGAGTGTGTGTGAGTGTGTGTGTGTGTGTGTTTGGAGTGTGTGTGTGTGTGCCAGCGTGTCTGTGGCAGCTGTGGCGTGTGTATGTGTGTGTGTGTGTGTGTGTGTGTGTGTGTGTCTATGTTTGTGCGTGTGTGTGGTATGTGTCTGTAATGCGTGTGTGTGTGTGTGTGTGTGTGTGTTGGAGTGTGTGTGTGTGTCTGTGTGTGTGTGTGTGTGTGTGTGTAGTGTCTGTGTGCGTGTGTGTGTGTGTGTGTGTGTGTGTGTGTGTGTTTTGGTGTGTGTGTGTGTGTGTGTGTGTGTGTGTGTGTGTGTGTGTGTGTGTGTGTGTGTGTGTGTGTGTGTGTTCAGAGGAACAGCTGGATGAGATCTGCTGCTGAGCTCAGGCTGTTGGGTGCCTCTCATGACTAGAGAGACTCAAGCCTGCACACACAAAATAACTGTTGGCCGTCACATGACACACATCCCCAATTGCAGTATAGGAAGTTGACGTGAGCCCGGAGACATACAGTAAATTACAGTACCAGTACAGTCGAGCGATATTCCTCTTTGTGTTTAATTAAACCTTCATGTTTATCCTATAATTCTTATAACTCATCCTCTCTGATATTATCTGGCCAACATATATCTTCCCAATATTAAAAATTACTGCACAGAAAATGTTTCTTCTAAAAATATTTTAATAAAGAGATGCAAAAGTCTAAATGAAGGCTTAATCAGAGGCATTTCTTCCTGCAAGAAACTTCGATTTTGATATATTTATTTTTTCTTAAGGTGTATCTTGATTTAAAATTAAAAATCGATTTTTATTTTTTCCCCAAGTAGTCATTTCATTCAATTAAAATATTTATATAATCCATCCATTATTGGCATAATATACGTATGTTTTTACAACAATATATTTATTATGTTTTACAGAAGGACACACATGCCGCATATTCCATAGTTAAGAAAAATATGTTTCTTTTAAGTATGAGTGTGTTTTGTTTTAATGCACCGGCAAATTATTAACATACACACATAAATGCAATGCACCAAAGATGCGATAAACTAGCATTTGTCCTTTTCCAGTTAAAATATCTAAAAGCTTTGAAACTAGCCACATATTCACATAAGATGTAAGGCTTGTTTTATACTTTGATTTCATATTTTGTCAAGTTAAAAGCGAATAGTAAACACATTTTTATATTTATTTTATTGTTTCCAGTAAAGCCTCTAAAAGCATTCAAACCAGGGGTATTTATTTGAGAAGCAGCTTAAGATGCTCCTTCTTTCTTTTCATTCAATATGTTTTTAATGTAAATTTTGTTTTTTGTTTATTTGCAAATTAATTTTTACTTTAACAAATGTTGAGCTTTGGTGAAAGAGACAAATTAATTTAAGATATTTTTTTGCAGTACAGAAGCTATTTCACTGGTTTTCACTAAAACCTTGTCCCTAATAAAGATCAAAGCACAAAAACAACAACATTTTAGCTATAGATTAACATTAAGTAAATGACAACTCAAATATTTTAGTTTATTCAACAAAAGTTTTAGACAGTGCATTTTGTTTTATTTCACTAGCAAATTATTTCACTAGTTTTAAAAAAATAAAACGGAATATCTTTTGTTTTATTGCGCTGGAGGATTACTGAACTTATTTATACAGTGATGTGAAATAGCATTAAATGTTAATGTTGATGCAGCGTTGTAAATGGTAGGAGAAAGTGTGTGTTCTGAGAAAATGTATTTAAGACCACAGAGACACACAAACAACCAGCCATGACTAAGACAGGAAACAGCACGTAATTACGCCTGTGTGTGTGTGTGTGTGTGTGTGTGTGTGTGTGTGAGTGTCTAGGACCTGAGGTGCCTGTTGCTGCTCAGACGCCCCTCTCCCATCATAAATGGAAACATAGCCATACAGAGAGCGCTTGTGTCACACACACACACACACACACACACACACACACACAGACACACACACACACACACACTGTGTTCATCAGCTCTCCAGCGCCCCCTAGCTATCTCTGTCACTCTGAAACATTTTTTCGTGGAACTCTTTTTGCATTTATTTGATAGTTCTGTGTGTGTGTGTGTGTGTGTGTGTGTGTGTGTGTGTGTGTTTTGAGTTTCAGACAGGAATGTCAGGATAGTTAAATAGTCATTACAACAGCCAACTTATTAATATTTTAAATTTTTATATATATATATATATATATATATATATATATATATATATATATATATATATATATATATTTTTTTTTTTTTTTATTGCTTGTTTTATTTTTTCCCTGCAATATTTTTACCCTGGGTGATTTACAGTTTCATAACATTCCACTTTATTTGTATTATTAATTTATTGTTTTATTTATGCTTTTATTCAGTATCTTGATCATTCAAATCATTATTATAATTTACTTTAGCTTTATTATTTTATTTATATAAATTTTATTCTTTGTCTATTTCACTTTTTATTTTTATAACTTCAGGTCATATCTATTGTTCATTTATACTACTTATGTTTGGTTTCTTTTCTTCCTAGTCTTATTTAATATCTTATTTAGTCATAATATTTTTATTATTGATTTTATTTCTATTTTCTGTCATATTTGTGCGATTATTTATTAAGAAAGCATTCACGCATACCTTTGATATCTTTACAGTTATGAATTGCTTATTCCTTCAGTTGTTTTCTTTTCTTTCTGTTATTTTTAGTTTCTGTTTAAGCGGGTTCCAGTAGCAGCCCCGTGACCTCGGCCTCTAAATGCAGTATTGTGGTGAGAATCCATAGGAAGTAAGATTTCATTTTCCTGCCCAGATCTTTACACATTTCCAGCTTTGTTTAGGACGGGCGGTGTATTTGGGACCCGGCTCGCTCTATTGTTTGGTGATTTGTGGATGAATGTTTGACTCAGCCTTAAAATCACACACACGAATAAACTATATAGCGCATAAATATATTTTTAATGTATTATTCAATATTTTTGTCTTAAATAGTCATCCAACGTAACTTTTAGGCGTGTTATTTTGTATCATTTATTATTCTATTTTATGTTTTATTTCATTTATCTTTTTCAATGCGTTTCATATTTTTTTATTTTTATTGAATGATGATTTTTATCTCAGATTTTCTCTCTTATTAGTTTGTTTATTTATAGCTGTTTTTTTTTCCATATTTTAATTTTATTATTATGTTAGCTATTTGTTTGTTCCGGTTTCTTTGATATTTTACTTTTGAAGCCAGACTTAATATATTTGAGTCATTTTTACAAATTCGATGTGAGAAAGTTTGATTTTGCATCAAAAAAAGTTTTAAATCCTGGCAGACTCTAAATCCGTGTGGAAATAAAGCATCTTAATTTAATAGAGTCACCCAGGAAGCAATTTTCTCTCTTTTTAAAAATTAACCCGCTATTGGCCCTTTTTTTGTAGTTTAAGAGGGTTGCTAAAAGCAGGTCTGGTGTTCTCGTCCTGGACCACCGTGGAAGAACCTCAGATCTTCTCCAGAAAGACAGATCCTGCTCAGTTTATTAAATCATTTAGGCAGCGTATCTTTTAGTTCTAACTTCATGAAGACCGTGTATCTTCAGGCTTTATATAAAGGACCTCTCTGGTTATGAGGGCGGTCTGTGTGGGTGATGATGTCAGAATGTGGGCGGTCTTATGTTAATGAGCTCCACAGAAAGGTAGGAAACAGAACAAAATATTCATATGTTCATGCAGATAAATGCTTTGTATTATACATTCAAATCTATTAAAGCGGATAAATGCTTAAAAAACACTTTTGGATATTTTCGTAGTTTTACCGTGGTTTTAGTGCGTGTGTGTATGTCTGTGTGTGTGCGGCACGTAGTAGCATGGTGTGTGGCTGTTTGTGTGTGTGTGTCTGTGTGTGTGTGTCTGTGTGCGTGTGTGTGTGTGAGTGTATGTGAGTGTAAAGTGTGTATGTCTGTGCGTGCGTGTGTGTGTGTATGAGTGTATGTAGGTGTGTAAGTGTGTATATCTGTGCGTACGTGTGTGTGTGTGTATAAGAGTGTATGTAGGTGTGTAAGTGTATGTCTGTGTGTGTGTGTGGCTGTGTGCGCACTTACTCTGTGTGCTATTAGTTTGTGTGCATGTGTATAGGTGTGTGTCTGTGCGTGTCTGCTGTGTGTGTGTGTATGTCTGTGTGTGAGTTTGTGTGTATGTCTGTGTGTGTCGCTGCGCATGTGTATGAGTGTGTGTGGCTGTTTGTGTGTGTGTGTCTGTGTGTGTATGTGTGTGTGTGTCTGTATGTGTGTGTCTGTATGTATGCGTGTCTGTGTGTGTGTGTGTGTGTATGCGTGTGTGTGTGCGTGTGTGCATGTCTGTATCGTGTGTGTGTGTGTGTATATCTGTGTGAGTTTGTGTGTATGTATGCCTGTGTGTGTGTCGCTATGTGCTTATAATGTGTGTATCTGTGTGTGTGTATGTGTGTCTGTGTGTCTGTGTGTGTGTCTGTGTGTGTGTGGCCATGCTGTGCTCTGTGTGTGTGTCTGTGTGTGTGGCCTCTGTGTGTGTGTGTGTGTGTGTGTCTGTGTGTGTGTCACCTTATGTCTGTGTGTGTCTGTGTGTGTGTGTGTGTGTGTGTGTGTGTTAAAGCTTCCTTCACTGTCAGTAAGGCCGTCTGGTGCTCATCTCTCTCCTCCACACATAAACTCTAAAACTCCTTGGCAAATAAACACCATCAGTCTTCTAAGGTCTCAGTTATGACTAACCTAATTAACTACAAGACTGAGAGACTGCTGAACTCCAGCGAAAGGAGACACAATCACTGCATGAGAAATCAGCATCCTGTCATCATTTCTGCACTAAACAGCATTGTACTTCACAGAACACAGGAGGGGATATTCAGCAGAATAAGCAGACTACGTCTTTTACGTACAGTCTATGAAATAATTATAGTCATTAGCTATAAAAAGAATTTATTAGTAAATTAAATAAAATAGAAATGTTGCATATCATGTAAATTATAAATAAAAGAATTAAGACTAAATAAAAAGACGAAGATTAAATTATATAAAGCCTACATAATGGCATTATTTACCAAAAATAGAAATAAAATTAGAAAATCTGAAATATTATTTAAGCTAAAAAGCAGAAGTCAGAAGTATTAAAATGACTTTAAAAATAAAAATAATAATTTTAAGAATGCAATTCATATAAAAAATTAATCTAATTAGATCTTTTGAAAGCTAATTCCTTGGTAAAAAAAAGAAATATTTGAATGCAACAGAAATAGTAGATGAAAAACTGAAATAGATATGATAAATGTTGCCTCAGCACTAACTGGAACAAATAAGTTAAAGTCTTAAAATGACAAACTAAAATAAAATAGAAAATATTTCAATAAAATCATTTTGTTAAATAAGGCCGTAAAAACAAAAACCAAGTAGTAATTACTCTGTGTTTCCTGAAACTAGTTGATGTGTAAGTACTAAAACTACTGAAATTTAAAATATATAATATATAATATATATATACATAATATAGAATAATAAAAGCATAACTAATAATAACGATGACTCAAATTTGACAATAATGTTGTTTAAAATATAATAAATAATAAAATGACTAATATTAACTTTCATGATATAGGCTTCAATTCCTAATATTTTAAAGAAATGCTGTTATTGGAACTGTTAGCCCCTGATGCAAACATTCTAGAAATATTTCATTTCGAAAATTTCATTCTGTGGTTTTTAGCGAGAAAGGAGGAATGGGACGAGTTTGGTAGAATAGTGCTGGAAGGCTTTGGGTGAATTATTAATAAAAACAGGGGCTTACAGAATCTCATAGTTTTCATAAAAAGCATGCGCGTGTTTGTTTATCACGTTATCTGAATAAATATAAAGTGTTATTAGTTGTCTTTGCTCACGTTTGTATTAAAATGGGTCAGAATCGGATCGGTCCGTCTCTCTCTTTCAGCGGCGCGAACAAATCACTTCTGCTCTTAAACAGAAAAGCTTTATTGAATAAACGCGCTCTCGCCGCTCTCATACGACATTTCACAGTATTCGCCGCGAAGCCAGCGGAGACAGCGGCGTCACCAGATTAACGGGTTACAGAGAGAGACGATTGTCCTTAAGCAAACAGAGCGAGAGAACAAACTTGTGCCAAATCACCAATTCCTGCTGTGGATGTGTGTACTGTATCCAGAGAATTAAGGAGCCCGTCAGCATATGGGCATTAGATAATTATCAGTTGTGTTGGCGGGCATGATGGCAGACAGATGGATCAGACTCAGCCCCATCTTCCTTTCGGCACCATGGGACATTACTTTGGAT
The DNA here is from genome assembly GCF_018831695.1 of Puntigrus tetrazona. Taxonomy (NCBI): domain Eukaryota; kingdom Metazoa; phylum Chordata; class Actinopteri; order Cypriniformes; family Cyprinidae; genus Puntigrus; species Puntigrus tetrazona. Next base: position 2,559,412 of record NC_056711.1, on the reverse strand, counting down.
TTTACCTGCCTGAATAAATTCCAGTGTTTTCACCAGCAGAAGAAGAAAGAGAGATTAGAGGATGGAGGAACGAGAAGATTGCCTTTACTCACGCTATTAGTTTACGGATGTTCATCACATGCAGTATTATATTGCATTAAAAAATGTTAGGGCATGCTATCATTGCATACTAAATACTATCACAATACAGCAGCTTTTATATATATATATAACATATATATTTATATATATATATATATATATATATATATATATATATATATATATTTATATATATATATATATATATATATATATATATATATATATATATATATTATATATATATAATATTTGAAATATTTTTAATCAGTGCCCTTTCTTAAATCATTATATATTTTGTTGCTTTTTCTTATTATTTAGATGAAATTAAATGTGTTATTTTTTTTTTTATTAAATTTTTTATCTTTGTGCTGTTGCCTATTACACCTAAGCGAATACATAATAAAAAATCATTTAATATTTTGTTTCTATTTAAACTACTTGTATCTAATAAAATAACGAATATTAAACATTTATTATTTTAAAACTACAGTTATTATTAAAAGATTTGAATCCATTTATTGGGCTCTTTCTCGACTAGTGACATTTTCATAATGTTTCCTCTGTTAATCTTAAAAAAAATATATTTTAATTTATTTTCGCATTTTAACCTTTGCAGTTTTCATGTCGTTTTTGTTATATTTCCGTTTATTTGAATTTTACCAATGGAAATCTGTTTTGTGTATGCTATTTTAATTTTCCTCTAATATTTAAAAAAAGTCTAATATTTCATTTAATACTGATTGTTCTCATGTTTTACTTGGTTGTCTTTCTTATCCTTATTTCATTTGATCACGCTTATTTGCATAAATTCCAACTTTTACCAGTGATATTTATAAATGTTTTGAATTTCGATGTACGCATGCTTTTTTCCCCTGTTTTATTTATGATTTGAAACCTGCATGCATTATTCCCTGAAATATCCGTGCATGCATGTGTTTCTGAAAAATGCATGCACGCAGAGAAATCAGTACACTGTGCGGATAGGCAGGTAGCAGAAAGCAGAGAGTGTTTTGTAGGAAAGCTCAGGCGCCCTCGATGGCCGGCTGGCCCGGAAGCGCGTCGATCTCAGATGTGTCTTGAGATGTATTTGCCCGACGTGTCTGTCTCTCTGTGTCAGGTCGGTCGCGCGAGGACGGCCTGAGGCGCTCACTCCATGCAGCAATCAGGTGTCAAGTGCCGCGCTTCCTGTACGGTCGTCCCGTCCGGCCTCAGCCAGTCCGATCCATTACAGGGTGACGTCTTTTTACACACACACACACACACACACACGCACGCTTCGGTGTGGGCGCAGAGCAGGCAGGGCGCAGCCTCCTCCATCTGCGCCATTTTAGAGCATCATCAGCACACAGGCGGGTGACCAGAGGATTCCCGCTCTCTTTCTAGGTGTAAACCGGCGAAATCTGAAACTTTCTGAGAGCGCTGATGCTGGAAATTAAACACGTTAACTTACACCATCAGTACTTGGAAAACGCATGGACGTTGAAATGATATTCAGCATTTGTACTTTTTTAAAGATTTGGTCAAATAAATACAGTCTTGGTAGCGAAGTAACTAAAAACGTCAAAATAAAATAGAGATAAAAATAACTCATCTTATTTAAGTTATTCAATATATTTAATAACTATATTTGCCTGTACTATTAATGGCAGCGTAACAAGGCCTTATAAGTATATTTTATCATGACTGTGTATTTATTTAATTGTAATTATATATAATGTATTTTAAATATTATTAATAAATTAATATTTTAGATGAAATATACAAATGGAAATATATATGTATATATATATATATATATATATATATAATTAAATGTATTTTGTAGTATTTATTACTACTAAAAAAAATAGTGCTATTAATATTAACATATTTAAAGGAAGTATATTTGCAAGAAAAAATCATATTTTTATTATATTAATGCTTATCATCTTTTATTGTGTTTTTAATAAAATCCTGCCGGTTTGATTGATATTAATGGCATAATGCAGAGATGAAACGTGATTTTTGGGATTTGTTTGAAGCGTTTCTAGATTAATAATAATAATATTTCAATATTTTAGAAAAATACCGGTGCGTTCTAATGCGTTTTATTATTAGCGCTTATCATCGTGGATATTGAACAAAATATATGGAAATAATACTTGTTTATTTTGTTATTTGTACATCTCTTATATTCAACTTATTTATTTGCATTGACTTTATTTATTGATCTGAAGCAGCTTCGCTGGACAACACGACCTAATGTGCGACAATTTACGAAGGCTGTATTTCAGATATGAATATGTAAAAGGAGATTGTTATATGACCCGGGAAACGGGCGTAAAACCAGCTCGATGCTCTTGGCAAACGGGTTCTGAACAAGAAAACCCAATGAGAGTTAATAGGGTGCTGAGCGCTGAAAATCATAAATAAAATCAATACCAAATAAATAAGTTGAATATAGAGATGTACAACAACAAAATAAACAAGTATTATTTCATATATTTTGTTCAATATCCACATTGATAAGCACTACTAATAAAACACATTAGGAATGACCAGTATTTTTTCTAAAATATTGAAATATTATTATTAATCGCAGAAACGTTTCATCAAATCCCAAAATCACGTTTTCATTCTGCATTATCTAATTAATATCAATCAAACCGCAGTGATTTTATTAAAAAAAACACAATAAAAGATGATAAAGCATGCTAACATAATAAAAATATGATTTTTCTTACAAATATACTCTTTAAAATATGTTAATATTAATAGCACTATTTTAGTAGTAATAAAATACTAATAAAATACATTTAATTATATATATATATATATATATATATACATATATATTTCCATTTGTATATTTCATCTAAAATATTAATTTATTAATAATATTTAAAATACATTACATATAATTTTAATTAAATAAATACATAAATATGATAAAATATACTTATGTATATTTTGGTTACGTTAATAATAGTACAGGCAAATATAGCTATTAAATATATTAGACAGCAATAAGATGAGTTATTTTTATTCTATTTTATTTTTGACAATTTTGAGTTCTTAACTCACAAGACTGTATTTATTTGACCAGAGAAATCTTTTTTAAAAAAGTACAAGATGCTGAATATCATTTCAACATCCATGTTTTCCGCGCGAATATGGTAACGTGCCGAATTTCCAGCATCAGCGTTCCTCAGAAAGCCTTCCAGATTCGCCGGTTTGCTGCTCCAGAAGAGAGCGCAGAATCCTCCCAAGCTCTCGTCGCAGCCTATTGCTGATGATATAAAATGGCGGCAGATGGAGGAGGCTGGCATTCACCGCTCTGTACCCACACAGAAGCGTGCGTGTGTGTGTGTGTGTGTGTGTGTGTGTGTGTGTGTGACGCTCACCCCTGTACAGATCGGACTGGCTGAGGTCGGGGACGTGGCCGGCACTGACTGCGGTACTGACACCCTGATTGGCTACGATGGAGTGAGCGCTCCTCAGGCGTCCTCGCGATGACCGCTGACCTGGACACACAGAGAGCAGACGCGTCTGAAACACATCTGAGAACGCATCTAGGATCGACGCGCTCCGCCGTGACTCGGAGGCGCCTGAATATCACAAACACTCTTCTGCTGTAAGGCTCGCTCCGGTCCGCACAGTGTGCCGATTTTCTGCGTGCACGTTTTTTCAAGCTTACATGCATGCACGGATATTTCGGGAATAAATGCATGCAGGTTTTGAATCATAAATAAAAGCAGTGGGGAAAAAGCATGCGTACATCGAAAAAGCGAAAACATTTATAAATATCACTGGTAAAGTTCGATTTATGCAAATAGCGTGATCAAAATGAAATAAAGGATTAAGAAAGACAACCGTTAAAACATAGGAACAATCAGTAATAATGATAGTAGACTTTTTTTAAATATTATAGGAAGGTAAAAATAGCACACACAAAAAACGAGCGTTAGTAGAAATTCAGCAGCGAATATAACAAGAAACGACATGAAACTGTGCAAAGGTTAAAGCGTGAAAATAAATTAAAACATATTTTTAAGATTAACAAAGAGGAAACATTCTAGAAAATGTCACTAGTAGAGAAAGAGTCCAATAAATGGTTAAATCTTTTAATAATAACCTTAGTTTTAAAATAATAAATATTTAATGTGATTTATTTTATTAGATACAAGCGAGGAAATAAACAAAATATTAAATGATTTTTATTATGTATTACGTTTAGTGTAATAGCGAAAGCAGTAATAAAGCATAAAATTTAATAAAAAAAATAACACATTCAGATTTACTCAAATAATAAGAAAAACCAAACAAAATATATAATGATTTAAAGAAAGATATGAAGATAAAATACTTCAAATATTATATATATATATATATATATATATATATATATATATATATATATATATATATATATATATATAAATATATATATATATATATATATATATATATATATATATATATATATAAATATATATATATATATATATATATATAAAAGCTACTACATTGGCCAGGATAGCGTTGCTTGTCTGCATATAGCATGTCTTCACATTTTACCAAATATAATACCGTATGATGAACATCCAGCAGGCTAATAGCACGTGAGCAGCAACAAATCTCTCTCTCGTTCCCTCCATCCTCTAATCTCTCTTCTTCTTCTGCTGAGTGAAAACACTGTGATTTGGCTCAGGCAGGTAAAATCAAAGTAATGTCCCATAATTGCGAGCAAGAGCGGGGCTGAGTCCATCTGCTCACCACCCATCACGTTAAGCTAACTGACGGCAATTATCTTAATGCCCGCCATGTAATTGTAGGCTCTAATTCCCTCGACAGTACACACATCCAGCAGGGTGCGATTTGGCACAAAGTTTGCTTCCCTCTCGCTCTGTTTTGTTTTAGGAACACAATCGTCTCTCTGCAACTCCGGTTAATCCGGTGGCGTAAATCACGTCTCCGCCGGCCATTTGAATATCAGAAAATGTCGCAGAGAGCGAAGGAGCGCGTTTATTCAATAAAACTTTTCTGTTTAAGGCAAGTAGTTGCCCGGCGCCCATGAAAGAGAGACGGACGCATCGATATTCTGACCATTTTATTGCGAAGCCAGACAAAGACAACTAATAACACTTTTATATTTATTCAGATAGCGTATAAACAAACCACGCATGCTTTTATGAAAACTATGGAGATTCTGTGGTTTCGTTTTATTAATGAATTACCCAATGCCAGCATATTCACTCAAACTCGTCCCATTCCTCCTTTTCCTACTTCAAAAAAAAAACCACAGAATGAAATTTTTCAAATGAAATATTTCTAGAATGTTTGCATCAGGGACTGTCAGAGCTCCAACAAGCAACATTCTTTAAAAATATTAGGAATTGAAGCCCATATGGCTATTAATATTAGTCATTTATTATTTATTTATATTTTAAATGAACATTTATTATCAAATTTTGGTCATCGTTTTATTAATAGTTTTAGTGCTTTTTATTATTCTATATATTATGTATATATATATTATATATTATATATTTTAGTTTCAGTAGTTTTAGGTAACACACATCAACTAGTTTCTAGAAACATTTATAAAAAATTTTCATTCACGGTTTTGTTTCACGGTCTTGTTAACAAAATGATTTTTATTGAAATATTTCTATTTTTATTTTAGTTTTAATTTTAAGACTTTAATATTTATTCCAGTTAGGTGCTGAAGCCTTTTATCATATTCATTTCAGTTTTTTCATCTACCTTTCTATTGCATTGAAATATTTCTTTTTTTTACCGTTTAATTAAGCTTAAAAAAGATCTAATTAGATTAATTTTTATATAGTGCATTCTTGAATTATTATTTTTATTTTTAAAGTCATTTTAATACTTCGACTTCCAGTTTTTTAGCTTGAATAATATTTGGATTTTCTAATTTTATTTCTATTTTTTGGTAAAATGTTTCTGCTAATATGTGTGTTTTATATAATTTAATTTTCATCTTTTTTATTTAGTCTTAATTTTTTTTTATTTATAATTTACACTTGATATGCAACATTCTGTTTATTTAATTTACCAATAAATTTTTTTTTATAACAGCACTTTTCATAATTATTTCATAAGACTATTGCGATGAGGCAGGTCTGCTCATTCTGCTGAACATCTCCTCCTGTGTTCTGTGAAGGACAATGCTGTTTAGTATAAAATGATGACCCAGGATGCTGTTTCTGGCGGTGATTGTGGGAAACTCTTTTTTTCTGCTGGAGTTCCCTGCAGTCTCTCCAGTCTTGTAGTTAATTAGGGTTAGTCGATTGCAGGACAGCAGAGGCCCCAGTGGTGTTTATTTGCTAGAGCTCTTTGTGAAGCTGCATATTGTGTGAGAGAGATGAGACAGACAGCTTTACTGACAGCAGCTTAACACACACACACACACACACACACACACAGACACACACAGACACAGACACACACACAGACACACACACACACACACACACAGACACACACACAGACACACACACAGACACACACACACACACACAGACACACAGACACACAGACACACACACACACACACACACACACAGGCACACGCTCCTTTTATGCATGCTTTTACACACAAACATACACACACAAACTCACACACAGACATACACACACACACATACATACAGACATGCACACACACATGCACACACACACACACACACACACACACAGACACGCACATACAGACACACACATACAGACACACACACACACATATACACAGACACACACACAAACAGCCACACACACTCATACACATGCACTTAATGCACACACAGACATACACACACACAAACTCTGCTGAACATACACACACACGCATACAGACACGCACAGACACACACTCATACACACATGCACCTGACTCATACTAAGAGTAAGTGTGTGCCACACACACACACACACAGACATACACACTTACACACTCCACATACCTCATACACACACACACACATGCGCACAGACACTTACACACTTACACCTCACATACACTCCATTTTACACACACATGCGCACAGACATACACACTTACACCTCCACATACACTCCACACACACACATGCCCTTTGAACACACACGCACACAGACACACACACAAACAGCCACACACACTCCTTACCTGCATGCTTGCACACACCCTGAATTATACACACACTACGCACTTCACTTCACAGCTACGAAAATATCCGAAAAAGTGTTTTTAGCATTTATCCGTTTAACAGATTTGGATATATAACACACAAGCCATTTATCTGCAGACATATAGATATTTATTCTGTTTCACCTTTCCTGTGAGCTCATTAACATAAGACCGCCCACATTCTGACATCATCACCCACATGGCCCGGCCCTCCTGCAGAGGTCCTTTACGCAAAGCCTTTAAAGACTGACCTTCATGAAGAACTAAAGATGGCGTCTAAATGGCAGATAAACCAAACAGGATGTCTTTCTGGAAGATCTGAGAGGTTCTTCCACGGTGGTCAGGGCGAGAACACCAGACCTGCGCTTTTAACAAATTCCTCTAAACACAAAAAAGGCCAAATGGTGACACTTTTAAAAAGAAAGAATTGCTTCCTGGTGACTCTATTAAATTCGATGCTTTATTTCCATGGTACTTCTAGAGTCTGCCCAGGTAACTTTTGATGCAAAGTAAACTCTCACATGAAATCGAAAAATGACTGAATATATTAAGTCTGGCCAAAAAAAGTAAAAATATCAAAAAAACCGAAACAAACAAATAGCGATAATAATAAGAATTAAAATATGGAAAAGAAACAGCTATAAATAAACAAACGAATAAGAGAGAAAATCTGAGATAAAAATGGAAGTCATTCAATAAAAATAAAATATGAAACGCATTAGAAAAGATAAATGAAATCAAACATAAAATAGAATAATAAATGAGTACAAGATAAAACTGAAAAAGTTGGCTGTTGGTTGACTACTTTACAAGACAAAAATATTGAATAATACATTAAAATATATTTATACGCTATATAGTTTAATTGTATTATTAATGATTTTAAGGCTGAGTCAAATATTCATCAAATCAAATCCCCACCCATTAAACTGACCAGTCCTAAAAATACACGCTTGGTCCAGAAACAAAGCTGGAACAAGAATATCCATAGGAAAGCAAACTACTTCTGGTTTTAATACTGCATTTAGAGGCCGAGGTCAGGGTCAGAAGTATGGGAACCCGCTTTAAACAGAAACTAAAAATAACGAAAAGAAAAACAACTGAAGACAGCAGTTCATAACTGTAAAAAGATATCAAGGTATCATAACGTTTTATCAAATAATCTCGCACAAATATGACAGAAAATAGAAATAAAATCAATAATAAAAATATTACAGACTAAATAAGATATTAAATGAACTAGGAAAAGAAACCAAAGTATTAAGCATAAAATGAACAACAGATATGACACAAGTTATAAAAATAAAAGTGAAATAGGACAAAGAATAAAATTTATATAAATGAAATAATAAAGCTAAAGTAAATTATAAATAATAGTTGAATGATAGAAGATACTGAATAAAGCATAAAATAAAACAATAAATTAATAATACAAATAAAAGTGAAATGTTACAGAATTGTAAATCTAGGAAATAAAAATATTTGAGGAAAATAAAACAAGCAATAAAAAAAAAAAAAAAAAAAAATAACATATATATATATATATATATATATATATATATATATATATATATATATATATATATAAAAATTTAAAAAATATTAATAAGTTGGCTGTTGTACGACTTCTGCTATCACTTGACATTCCTGTCTGAAACTCAAAAAACACACACACACACACACACACACACACACACAGAACTATCAAATAAATGCAAAAGAGTTCCACGAAAAAATGTTTCAGAGTGATGAGAGACAGCTGTAAGGGGCGCCGGAGAGCTGATGAACACAGTGTGTGACCAATGTGTGTGTGTGTGTGTCTGTGCTAGTGTGTGTGTGTGTGTGTGTGTGTGTGTGTGATGACAAGCGCTCTCTGTGGCTGCGTTTCCACGGCGATGGGAGAGGGCGTCTGAGCAACAAATAGTACGTCTTTGTGAGTCCCAGACACACTCCACACACACACACCACACACACAGGCTACGTAATTACGTACTGTTTCCTGTCTTATAGTCATGGCTGGCTGTTGTCTCTGTGGCCTAAACAGCATTTCTCCAGAACACCTCTCTCTCGCTCATTTACAGCAACGCTGCATCAAATAACATTTAACGTTATTTACATCACCAGCATAAACAAGTTCAGTAACTCTCAGCGCAATAAAACAAAAAGACATTCCCGTTTCTATTTTTTTAAAAACTAGTGAAATAATTTCCAGTGAAATAAAACAAAATGCACACTGTCTAAAAATATTTTATTGAATAAGCTAAAATATTTGAGTTGTCATTTACTTAATGCCCGACAGCTAAAATATTGTTGTTTTTAAAACGCATCTTTATTAGGGCGTGTTTTAGTGAAAACCAGTGAAATAGCTTGCACTGCAAAAATATCTTAAATTAGTTGTCTCTTTTCAATTAAAACTCAATACGAGTTAAGTAAAAAAAATTAATTTGCAAATAAACAAGAATGCACTTACATTAAAAACATATTGAATGAAAGAAAGAAGGAGCATCTTAAGCTGCTTCTCAAATAAATACCCTAGTTTGAATACTTTAGATATTTTTACTGGAAACAACAAAATAAATATAAATATATTTACTATTACTTTTTAACTTGACAAAATATGAAATCAAAGTATAAAACAAGCACCTTATCTTATGCAGAATATAACAGGCTAGTTTTCAAGGCTTTTTAGATATTTTAGTGGAAAAAGACAAAAATGCTAGTTTATGCATCTTTAGTGCATTGCATTTTATGTAAAAGGTTAATAATTTTGCGGTGCATTAAGAAACAAACACACTCATACAAAAACATATTTTTCTTAACTACGTGCATGTGTGTATCCTTCTGTAAACATAATAAATACACACAGAAAACACACGTATATTGTGCCAATAATGGATGTGATTATATAAATATTTTAGAGATAAAATGACTACTTGGGAAAAAAATAAAAATAGTACTAATTCTTAAAATCAAGATACACCTTAAGAAAATAAATATATCAAAATCGAGTTTCTGCAGGGAAAATGCCTCTAGTTAAGCTCATTTAGACTTTTATCTTTATTAAAACATTTTTTTTAGAAGAAACATTTTCTAGCAGTAATTTTAATATTAGGAATATATATAAAGTAGTATAATATCAGAGGTGATGAGTTATAAATTATAGGATAAATACGAAAGGTTAATTAAACACAAAGATGAGATATCGCTCGACTGTACTAATACTGTACTACTGTATGTATCCGGCTCGCTCAACTTCCTGTGCACCAGATGTGTCGTAGGCGGCCAACAGCCACCATTTTGTGTGTTTGAGTCTCTGATCATGAGAGCACCTGTTTCAGCTCAGCTCAGCAGATCTAATCAGCTGTTCCTCTGAATTACACACACACACACACACACACACACACACACACACACACACACACACACACACACACACACACACACACTCCAAACACACACACACACACACACACACATACTGAGCACACACTCCACACACACACACAGACACACACACACACACTCAAGCACACACACACACACACACACACTGATTACACTCCACACACACAACACAGACACACACACACACACACACACACCCTTTTGCACTTTACACATGCAGACACACACACACACACCTCAAACACACACACACACACACACTCCACACTCACACACACACTTTGGACACACTCCACACACACGCTAAGTACAGACACACACACACACTAAACACAGACACACACACACACACACACACACACATACACACACACACACATCACTTTACACACACACACACACAGACACACACACACACAGACACAAACACACACACGCACACAGACACACACTCACACACATGCACAAAACACAGACACACACACACACTGCACTGAAACACAGACACACACACACACATACACACAAACATGCCTTTTGCAGACACACACTCACACACCTACGCACAAACACAGACACACACACACGCACAAACACAGACACACACACACACACACACACACACACACTTTTGTCGCACACACACACACACACAGACACATACACACACAGACTAAACACACACACGCACACAGGCCACACACTCACACACACATGCACAAACACAGACACACACACACACACACGCTTTAAACACAGACACACACACACACATACACACACACAAACATGCCTTTGTTTACATACCTGCACTTAGCACACACACACGCACCCCAGACACACTCACACACACACTTTAGACACACACACATGCTAGCTTACACACGCACAAACACACACACACACACACACTCTGCAGTAACTTTCACCTCCAGCTCAATAACTTCTTCTGTTTTGATCGAGCCGTTATTACGATTAACTAATACTAAAACCATCATTTATTTATTAAAACAATATTTTAAACAAACTAACTTAAATATAGAAAACTTTGGATTCAACTAAGCCCTTGAGAATTATCTTGAATACAGTGTATTTTGTCTAGGGTAATGGCTTCCATTTTCCTGCTGAGAGCAAAAGTAGTGAAATCAATCTGGCAGCACAATAAAATAAAATGCACTGTAAATGAAAAACGTTTTGAAAACAAATCTTAATCTTCATGGGGCTATATGAGTCTAGTTTCAAAACAGATTTAACTGAAAAGTGACAAAATGCTTTTTCATGGCATCTTTAATATGAAACAGCCAAACATCTTTTAATATAAGTGCCTTTTGTTTTCATGCGAGGAAGTATTTCTCATAAAATACATCGAATGAAAACATCACGAGAATTCTTAATATCTTAAGCAAATGTTTCTCAAAAAATAAATATTATTTCTTTTATTAGTTCCATAAAATATGTTGATCAAAGATGAAAGGCAGCTAATTTTTATTTTATTAGAATAATTAGTAATAAAAAAAACTAAATTACTGAGATTAAAAAGTCATTAAAATATAAAAACATTTTTAAAATAGATAAAACACTAAAACTTCAATTTAGAACTTAAATAAAACGATATATACATGAAAAAATAAACTTTTTCAAGTAGAAAATTAAAAAGAGATCAAGCTTGATAAAAATGACTTATCACGTATAAAAAACTAATAAATAAAACATAATAAAAATAAATAAAGTAAACGTATTAAAATGCGAAAACACACAGACGACTAAAACCTAATTAATGGCGTTAACAACCAAATTAAATAAAGTCTATTTCAAAAATATTGACAAAAACTATAATGACTATATCGAATAATCGGCAGATTTTCTGCTGAATATAACTCAACGTGTGTGCTCTACTCAGTGTGTATTATAATCCAATGGCATTGCGTCACACACACACACACACACACACACACCGGTGGTGGGTCATCGGCATTTCGATCAATCAAGCGCTGATTAAAAACAGCCGTCACTAGAAACAGACAAAGAACACTTCATCAGAAACACATCAGTCTTTTGGAGGCGGCTTTTTAGCCTGAGGACCATAAATGCGATCCGAGAACATCGTCTTTTCAATGCCGGCCCCCATTTCTATCCGTTTAAAACAGCATGTGCATGAGAAGACGTGAAGCGCATCAGAAATGCTTTATGTGTAAATGTGCATTCAATAATGTGTGTGTGTGTGTGTGTGTCGCACGAGCATTATATCTTCTTTTTCATTATTCTCTTTCTGTTCTTTATTCTCTCCAGCTGTTTGAAGCTCTATGGATTATTTCAAGTCTTAAAAAAAGCCTTAAATGTGGAAAATATTACCAACATCTTCCTTTTTTGAGTCATCCTCCCCCTCGCTCTGTTATTTCTTCTATTTAATTCTGTGCAGCTTTACTTACACAGTCAGAGGAGGCGACACTTCGCTACCCTGTGCTTTGCCCCAAACTGAACTAATAACACTTGAACTTTAAGCGGGATGATTTTTTATAGCAAATCAAACCTTTGACAGTGTGATTATTTTAGCATCTGTTTTTAATTATTGTTATATTTTAATTGATTTTATATTTTGTTTCTATTTTGTTAAAGTTTTAATGAATTTTATTTGTGTATTTATGCAATTTTTTTATAAATATTTAAAAATGCTTTAATAGTTCTATATTTTATTAGTATTATTTCTTAGTACTGTATTACACGAGAAATAAGAAATGTCTTTATATTTTGCTTAGCTGAAAAAAATATTGACATTTATTTAATTTCAAAATGAAGATCTATTAAAAAAAAAAACTATAGATTTAATTTTTTTTTTTTCACTTTACATATTTTCTTTTATGATTTAGAAGTAAATAAAATAAATAAAAAATTCTTTTAAAATATGTCCTTGGAAAATGACATTTTTATTCTTGTTATTTTAATATGTATTTTTGATAGTGCTAGTTTACAGATTTCACTAAACCAATGCTTTTTTGTTTAATCAAAATGAAACATTATAGCAGCGTCTTTCTGTAACAAAATAGTTAATATTTGCTTGATTTTAAGTAACATTTAAAAAATAAAAATTCTAATTTGTTAATTATAAAATCTTTTTGGTTTTTAGTTCATTTACAGTAACATTAAAGTAAATCATACAGCAACTTCTTTGGAAATTTTATTTTTATAATTTTATTTATTTTTTATTTATTACTTGTAAATAATATATATATATATATATATATATATATATATATATATATATATATAAATTATATATAAATTATGCATAATTATTTATTTATTTTTATTTAAAACAAAACAAAAATTATTATTTTTTTAATTATTAATTAATAGATTTTTTTATTTAAAACTAGTTACTTCTCAACTACATGGAAATAGTTTTATTTACAGTTTTTTTTTTTTTATATTTAACAATTTCAGTTGAAACGTGTTTGATTCCAACTGGTTTAGTTTACTTGAATTTACAGCTATAATTACAATAACTGGAACAGGAAATTATCTCCAGACGGCGGGAGCACCAGAGGTCAGGAGTCAGAATACTTACCGCCCGGCGGGTGTGTTGGGAGGCAGCAGTCCTCCGCTGTATCGGCGCTCGGGCGCTCATGGCTCCGTTGTGAGCGTGGGGCGGAGGATGGTCCGATGCATGTCTCGTGAGCTCGGGCACTTGGCTGTGGGCGGACGACGGCGTGACTCCAGACGCGTGGATAGCATCGTCCAGCATCCAGGCGGTCTCGTCACGGCTCTTTCCCGGGACACACGCTCACGGTCCAGCACGGCGACCCGGCTTTGCCTAGCTTTCCAAATGCGACAGAGACTCACCAGAGAGTGCAGCGGTATTTCATTAGCTCGGGCGAGGCTCCTGACACGTTTCTGGACAGGCGGCCCGGCGGCAGCTGAGCACCACAACAATCAACGTCAGGAGAAAAAAATGTCTTTAAAGTCAGTCAAACAAGCTCCCTGCAATGCTTTTTGATACATTCACGTTAAACGTCCTATTAAATATCTGCAGGACATAGTCTTTACTTAATATCCTAATGATTTTGGCATGAAAGAACATTTTGACCGTGCAGCTATGGCACAAGTTCTTTCTACAAATAAACCCCAGTGAATTAAACAGCTTTGCTGTGTTTTGTTATGCGTTTATTTTACTGATTGATTGAAATAAAATATAATATAATATCATAGATATATTACAATAATACACTCAAATATAAAACTGAATAAAAATTAATAAAAACTTATATATATATATATATATATATCCCCATAAATTAAACAATAAAAGCAAAAAAAATGACTAAAAACACTTGAAAATAGTGATTATAAAAACTATATAAATTATTACAAAAAACCCTGCATTGAAATACAGTTGATATATTTTAGATTTAGATTTTATCTAAAACTAAAATTTCCTATTTTAATCATTTTAATAAAATAAAATAAAATTTATTTAATTAATTTTAGATAATAATTTAATGTAATTAATTTTTAGATAATAATTTAATTTAATTTAATTTAATTTAATTTAATTTAAAATGTGAAATGGTCTGTAACCAACTAACTGAAATAATACCATCTTTTAATTTGTAGGTTTTATCTTAGACATTTTTCATAATTTAGTTATTTTTCTTTGTCATTTTATAACTTTTAATAAGTTAAGTAATATAATTTTATGCAATTTTTATTTTGTGTTTTTTCCCTCAGTTTGGCTTAATTACACAAAGCTTCCGCAGGCGTGGTTTGCTTATTTTTGTTTATGGTCCGAATCTCTCTTCTGCTAAAATATCCCACAAATCCATATTTTCCATGATCCGACATAGCAGGTTTGGTGGCGTCTAAACTCCGCGGAATAAACGGCCGGTGTAATTCTTTGTAGTCAGTTTTCTGATCTTGACGGGGAGCTGGTGTTTGGCCCTTCCTTTGACCACCCTCCATGCCATGCACCACCTCGTTATTCTTCGTTCTCCAGTTAGAGCAGCGGTAATTAGAAACAGCGTTCTCCTGACCTTCACCTGTTAGATTCGCTCATTCGATACGTCGCGTCTAATTCGCGTGTTTTCAAATCGTACTTCTTTGCAAAAACAAGCATTTCAGGCGCTCCCTGTAGTAACTAAACCTCATTTCCGATACTAATTAGCACATAATTACAGCGCATTCGTATGCAAATAAATTTTGCATGTATCATGCATATGCTTGAGAAAATTATTAAAATTAGTTACTTAAACTTCTCGTGTTTACAGGATTTAAATATTAATTCTTGGTTAGCATTTAAATGATTGTCGGTCTAATGACGTTGGCACGTTCCTAAAAATAGCAATTAAATGTGATCGTTTCTATGGCGATCAGAATAATGACTCATTATTGAGCACGAGATGAGTGTGTGAATGAGTTTGAATCGAATATGAAGAATGAATACTTTTAACTTAGTCATATATATATATATATATGTATATATATATATATACATACAGTATATATATATATATATATATATACAAATATATATATATATATATATATATATATATTAAGTCATTTTATTTTTATATGCATATGCATTTGCTAGCATATTGTACAATGGAGCTATCATTGAGATACTGTTTTTATATACATTTTTATATTAACGTAATTTTCATTTTATAAAAATTTTTGTTGAGCATTTTTATATTGCCTTAGTAACTAAACTAAAATGTTTTATTATATGTTATTATTATTATTATCTATTTCATTTTTCTTTAGATTTTATATTATTTCAAGAAATGCAAATGTATTTTTATGGTTTTATTTTTATATACTTGATAATAATACCTAAATAAAACATATATTAAGGTACAAACTTTTAGTTTTTAGAATTTTTGTAATAGTTTTTGTAGAAATTTTTATTATATATATATATATATATATATATATATATATATATATATATATATATATATATATATATAGAGTAATTCTTTTGTGTTTTGTAGCTATACTGTTTACATGAGTATATATATATATTTGGATATGATTAGCATGATTATTCTTGAGACATCACTAATTTTATATATTCGAATAAAATTTTTCCTATTGCAGTTTTCTTTGGACAGTAGCTAAAATGTTATATTTTAAATTTAAATAGTTAAATTAAATTTAATTAACTGTAATAAACCTGATAGCACATAATACTCAGTTTATGTAGCATAGTTAGGCAGTGAACAAATGCTGTTGGTGCAAACACACACACACACACACACACACACACACACACACACACACATACCTGTGGCGAGAGGAGGAATCACAGGAGTGGAGGTTGGATGACGTGTGGTGTGATCGGGGGATAGATCTAAAACAAACACACCGTGACAGAGCCAGAACAAACACACACACATCATCTTCATCTTCCATCATCTTCATCATCAGGGCTGAAACATCATCTCCTGACAATCCCACATGCATCTGAATAGTTTTCCTGGCTAAGGTGTATTTAGAGGAAAAAGAGTCGCGTGCAGCTGTAGTGTCTCTGGTCTTAATGTGAATAACTGCTGTATAATGTCTATTATATAATCCTCTCTCTGAAAGCGCTTTTTATGGCGGTTCTGCCACAGAAACGAAAAAATACTTCATGAAAACTTCAAAAAAGTTTATATCCTCACAATTCTGAAAGTTAAAACCTTGATTGCGTATATTTTTGTTTTACAATTAAAATAAATAAAAAAGTGTGCTGTCAGAGCGACATCCACATCAAAATAAAAGTTCTGTTTACTAAATATATATATGCGTGCGTACTGTGTTTATTAATGTATAAATACAATGACATGCGTGCATATATTTAAGAAAAACATTATTTATATATCAAAGTATTTATATATAATATAAAATCTAAGAATATTAACATAAGCATGTGTTTCAAACTGTGTGTATTTGTATATACATAATTATGTACTCTGTACATTATTTCTTTATTTGGATGGATTAATCGTTTAAAACACACATAAAAATGTATATTAAAATGTATTTCTTTTAGAAATTAGTATTTTACTGCTTCAAAGTATAGTTGTTGTACAAGACTCACATGAAATACTCTTTTCTTTTAGTTTTGTTACACATATGTCCTGTAGTTATATAAAATGAAAATATTTCATCTTGATGTGTGGAGCATGTTCTTGTACAAAAGTGCTGTTTCTTCGACTTCTGCACAATCAAAGTGCATTAGAAGCTGAAGCAAGTTGCTCCAGACTCCTATACTCTTTTTATTCAGCGGTGAAAACTGGCTTGAGCACGAGCAGCGTCTAGAGAGAGGTGGAATGTGTTGTGGATGTGTGTCTCTGTCAGGGTCTGTGTGAGCCCGGTCCTCCACTGAAGCCAGAGCCTTTCCCTAGCGGCGTCTCCGTCTGTGAGCACTGCTGGCGCTCCGCTCGACCGCTCGATTCGCTGAAACACAGCAGACCAGAACCCGTCACCTCCTGCTCATTCACGAAGATCAAGACACAAGTCGGCACAAGGCCCAGACAGGAGCCTTAGACCAAATCAGGATCGAGCCATTTTCTAGTTTGCATAATATGTGTTAAGCATAAATAAACACACATGCATATATATATATATATATATATATATATAGTCATTTCTTTATCTTAGCGACTTAATTATTAAGCTTGACATTACACTCCAATTTATATAATAGGTACTATGTCAGCTCTGAAATATTCAGTTAAATTATATATATTTAAATATATATTAAATATTTATTATTAATTTCTCATTCATAATTTTAAATAATTTATTCATTATTAAATTGATGAAATTAAATTAAATTAAAATTCGTTAAATTAAATTAAATTAAATTAAATTAATTAAATTCCCTGAGCTTTAGTAAATACTTTTTTAAAGAAAACCTACACAGAGTCAAGTTTGAGAATGTTTATTTCAGCTTCACAAGCATTTCAACATTTATTTCTAGATACTGATTTACTGACAGTGGAGGAACTGGTGATACTGTCACCGATTGCGATCAGAAGAGTTACAAGATCATCTTAACCTGCTGATTAACCACTGTGTTGTTGTTAGTGAACCTGATCACGGTTGTTCCCATAGCTCTTCTCATTCAACTTTGCTTTGGTCTACACCCAGTGTGGGTGACTAAAGTGAAGTGAATCAAATGCCAGCTGAGCTGTGACTCACCCATGGCGGCTGTCTGTCCCGTTGGTTGTTGCTGCAGGCAGGGCGCCGTACTGTAGTGATTCGTCCATACGCTGCGATGGAAACTGGACATGGGAGAAGACTGGGGTTAATCTCAGCTGACGAGTGTGACCAGGTAACTCTGAAAACACAGAGAGAGGCTTTGAGACAGGTTGAGTTCATTTCAAGACAGTTCATAAATTAATATTTCATACACATATTAGATTTGCCAAGCAGTAAATCTATAAGTAACTTATATATATATATATATATATATATATATATATCTTCTTTCTCCTCTATATATATATATATATATATATATATATATTATCTTTGAAAAATGCGCTCCTGGAGTCTGTCGATGCGGATGAAGGGACCACGCAGTAGCTGCTGCTCTGAGCGCTGTGTGTGGGTTCCCAGCATGCGTATCCGGGTTGATTCTTTGTAGGCAGGCTCCATGGGTCTGTACTGTGATTGACGTCAAATCCTTTTAAGAAACACAGACAAAGGTTTTTAGAGCTGTTGCTATGCAGTTGCTAGGGTGTTCTTAGTGTTTTTGGTTATGGTTATCCAATTGTTGGATTATTTGTGTGTGTTTTAGGCTGTTGATGCACAGTTGCTAGGAGTGTTTGAGTGTTTCAGCTGTTGCTCACAGCTGTAGCTAGGGTGTTCTGGGTGTTTCGGTTGTGGTTATGCAGTTGTTAGGTTGCTGTGCATTTAGGCTGTTGATGCACAGTTGTTAGGGTGTTAGTGTTTTAAGTTGTTTATCAAAGGATGTTTGGGTGTTTTAGGCTGTTGCTATGGGAGTTGTTCAGGTGTTCGAGTGCTTAGGCTGTTGCTATGGAAGTTATCAGGGTGTTGTGTATGTTTGGAAAGCTGATGATAAAGTTGTTAGGGGTTTTAAGTGTTTTAAGCCGTTGCTCACATCAGGCAGCTGGAGTGTTCTAGTGTTTTAGGCTGTTGCTATGCAGTTGTTAGGAGTGTTTGTGTTTTGGGCTGTTGATTAAGTTATTAGGGTGTTTTAAGTGTTTGAGCTGTTGCTACGCAATTTCATAGGATGTTCCTGAGTGTTTGAGCTGTTGCACTTGGCCACGGTTGTTAGGGTGTTGTGTGTGTTTTGGGCTGTTGATACAGTTGTTGGGTGTTTTAAGTGTTTAAAGCTGTTGCTACGCGTTGCTGGGATATTCTGAGTGTTAAGGCTGCTGCTGTGCAGTTGTTAGGGTGTTGTGTGTATTTTTAGGCTGTTGATACAGTTGTTAGGCTGTTTTAAGTGTTTAGCTGTTTGCTACGCAAAGCTAGGATGTTCTGAGTAGGCTGTTGTTGTGCAGTTGTTAGGAGTGTTGTGTGTGTTTTAGGCTGTTAGTACAATTGTTAGAATTATTTTAAGTGTTTAAAGCTGTTGCTACACTTTGCTTCAGGATATTTTAGTGTTTTAGGCAGTTGTTAGGAGTGTTGTGTGTATTTTGAGCTGTTGTTAGTTGCTAGAAGGTATTTTAGTCTGCTGTTACTCAAGTTTGTAAGTTCTGAGTTTTTAGGCTGTTGTTTCATCAGGTATTGTGTAGTTTACCTGGCATAAAGAAGGAACTGGGAAGCTGCCTTGGTACTGAGACAGGTAACGGTGAGTCTCAATTTGTAATCAGCAGTGCTGGCGGATGGGCGTATACCTGAAACACTAGACACTTTTACCGTGATCAGGTTGACTAATGTTTCAATACACATTTCACTTCATATTTTTGTGCTGTGTATTAACAACCATCAGAGAAGGGCAGAAACAGAGTTAAACTCTTTCCCAGGAAAAAATGTTCATGTTCCCAAAGTGTTGCGACACACGATAATTTAGTGCAAATGTGAGACAAGCAGCTGGCGGATCAGTGATGACATCAGCACACAAACATGAAGCATTCCCGTCTACAGAAAACTTGTGTGCTGTAATGAGTATGCAGAACGCAGGAACATGCCGGATAGGAGTCTGGAGCTAGGATAAGCCCTGTGGATGTGAGGACAGAATGACCACTCAGAGATACCTCAAAACAACAGCACAGGCGATGGAAAATCACATCTCAAATGTTTCTCCTGTGCAAAACCAGAGCAAACAGAAACTAAACCGTTCTGATAAGATAACTTTTTCTTAAGAACTGTGGTGAAAAATCTCAGACAAACATAAAATCAAACTCCAACTGGCTTACGACATACTTCAGAGCTCAAGGAGGTTTGAGTTTATTAAAACCAAGAACTTCAGCACAGATGGAGGACTTTGCTTTCCCATGAAGCACCTCACACGCACACGTCTGTGAAAGATCAGGTAAGACTTTAGGGGTTCAATAACATGGAATTTGGTTCTGGCTGGTTCATTTCTGCACCTGTCCGATTAACACATTTCTAGGCATTTAAAGTGTTTTTAGGCTATTGCCATGCAGTTTACAAGGTGTTCTAAATGTTGTTGGACAGTACATTTTATGATCATATGTAGTTTCTAAGTGTCTTAGGCTGTGCTGTACAGTTTCAATCTGTACTGGTCTTTAGGCTATTTGCCTATTCAGTTTTCAGGTATGCATTTATGCATTTCTAAAGTGCTTTGAGGATTGTTCTGATTATTTCAGTCCAAATTAATATGTAGTTTGCTAGGGTCTTTTGAGCATTCCCTGAGGCTGTTGCTGTGCAGTTGCGGTATGTTCTGATGTTTAATCTGTCAATATAAGGTTGCTGTAATTCATTTATGAGTGTTTTTAGTCGTTGCTGTGCAGTTGCTAGGGTGTTCTGGTGTTTGAGCTGTTGCTATGCAGTTGTTAGGGTTTTCAATGTGTTTTGGTGTTTTACTATTAGGTTGCTAGGGTGTTCTAAATGTTGTTAAGACAATGATACGTTTTCAGCAGTTGCTATGTAGTTTTCTAGAGAGTGTTTTGGAAGCTGTGTTTGTGCACGGTTTTCTAATCTGTACTAGATGTTTTAGGCTGTTGCTATACAGTTACTTTAGGTATGCATATATGCATTTCCTAGGGTGCTTTGAGGTTATTCTGATTGTTCAGTCCGTTAATATGTAGTTTGCTAGGGTCTTTTGAGCATTCTAGGCTGTTGCTGTGCAGTTGCGATTATGTTCTGAGTGTTTAATCTGTCAGTACAAGAGGTTGCTATGGTGTTGTGATGTTTTAGTCCGTTGCTATGCAGTTGCTAGGGTGTTCTATGAGTGTTTAGGCTGTTGCTATGCAGTTGTTAGGTATTTCCTATGTGACTTAGTGTGTTACTGTGCGGTTGCTGGGCGTCCTGAGCATTTTTAGGTTGTCAAGCTGTAGGGGTTGCTAGGTTGTTGTGTGCGGTTCCTAGAGCATTTTCTCAAATGTTCCTCAGGCTCTTGATGAAGCAGTCAGTCTCTTCTTCAGCGTGATTTGATTTCAGGTGTTTTTCTGGTTCAGCGGGTAAACAGTGAGTCTGATCACTCAGTAAAATAGCAGCAGACTCGTGATGGGGAATCATTCATGTCTGGAGCTCAAACGCTGCAGGGGTTAGTCTGTTTACTGCAGCAGATCAGAACAGATGGAAGTGAAACAGAGCAGTCACAAAGCCACAACACACACACACACACATCTCGCCCCTCACACACCTCATCAGCGTGACCGCTCCTGCACCTATGCTGAACTGACCAACACACACACACTTTTTTTACAGGATAACACACACTTAATCTGTTCAACATCAAGACCAGAGCATACGCGCTTACATATCTGAACATACAATGAAGCAGCTGATGTAGTATGCGACAAACACTAAACAAACTAGCATTCACACATCTTTTCTGAAGGTTTTAAACTGTTGCTATGCGGTTACCAGCAGTTATCAGGGTATTTTGCGTGTATTGGAGGCAGTTGCTAGCGAGTTTTAAAAGTTTTAAACCTTCTGTCCAGTTACTAAGGTGCTTAGGCTGTTGCTATAGACTGATAGGATGTTTGAATATTTTTAGACTGTGCTAGGGTGTTATGGGCGTTGAGGCTGTAGCTTAAGCGTTTCTGTACATACAAAGCTCTGCGTTGTGAAATAACACTTAACAACAATCTAACGTTCACATTTTTGAGAAAGAATCACGGAAGGAAGTTCACGCCTCATGGACTTTACATTCCTTCAACCTGCAATTGCTATAATGCTGTACAGATGTAGGAACAACATCAAAGGCTCCACACACACACACACACACACACACACACACACACACACACAGGGTGGCTACCATCAAACATAATCTTCCACATGAACCTCAATTGAGAGCACACACTTTCTCTCACATACACACACACACTCTCCTCCTGAGGAGAAGCAGCTACTGTGGCAGATTAGGAGAACCGTGCAAAGACAAGTGCCTCCCACGACAGCACCTGTGACTCTGTGTGTGTGTGTGTGTGTATCTCAAATCAGATGTCAATACAGCCAGGAAACACTTCCACACACAACTAATGCAGAGAGACACATAACACACACACACACACACAGATAGCAGATCAGACTGTGTTGATAAAAATAATAATTATAATAAAAAATGCTAATAATCACAAAGAGTCAAAATAAGCTATTGAAAGACAATATTAAATTTAAAAATGTGGAAGTCATTAGAAAAAATATTTTGAAAATATAAAACAAAAAAGGATTACAATGAAATGAAAATAAATTAATAAATAATAAACTAAATTGAAAAAAAGATGAATCACGAAGCAGAAACAGCATAAACTTACTTTGTGCTTTAAAGCTGCTCATTTCTCAGACTTGAAGGATGAGATGGGAAATCTCTGTGTGATATGATGATCAAGCGCGTGTCATGATAAACATGGACATTACAGCTCCTTATTGAAAGCAGAATATTCTTTTAGAACAATGACAGGTGGAGAAAACACGCGCATACACAACACACATCAGACCGATCAAACACACAAACAATCACACACACACACACACATACGCTAATGAACTTCACTTTTAGAATGAGAGGAAACAAAGAGGCAGAGAGAAAGAAAGCATTTAGTGTTTATACTGAAAGTCAGTTTCAGATACAGAGATGGGGCCACACACACACACACACACACACCACGTCTGATCAAAGGCAGTAAAACACCTAAATGACCTCCTAATTACATCAAATGAGTGAGAAAACCTGTACAGCTGGAGAGAAAACCAAGGCGGAAAACAATGCGAAACATTTAAAACACTAGTTATTTTATAAAAGTTAAAGGAAACTTATGAATATTTCTAATATAAGTGCAATGAAATAAGCTGATTAAATGTAATAATTTATCTTAAAATTAAAATACATAAAATAAAAACAAGATAAATGAAATATAAAAGAACAGTTAAATAAATTAAATGATACAAATAAAATAAAAACACAAAACATAAAAACAGGAAAGAAGACAAAATGACAAAATAACAAAATGTAAACTATAATAAAATATTAAACTAAACAAACTAATAATATAACATACATAAATTACTAACAAATAAATAAATAAATAAAACTATTTAAGGTACATAAAGTTGTTAAATGGAATATAAACTATTAAAGAAATAGAAAGAAATAAATAAGAAAGAAAGAAAGGTGTGTGAGGTTAGTTTGGGCTCAGGATCTTGAGGTCAGGTGACACTCTGTGTGTGTGTGTGTGTGTGATTGACAGCTTAACAGTGTGGCCTTGCTGTGTGAGTTGCCATAGTGATGGCAGAAGAAGCGCGTCTGAGTGTGCCCAGCACAGATGAGTACCGAGCATCCGCTCCCGCACTCATCTATCTGAACACGCACACACACACCTCAGCAGCTTGAAGCCAAAAATACGCTCCTGGGCCGTGTGGTGGTGTGGCGCGTGTGTAATGATTTCTGTTTCAGATCAACAGGATTACGTCCGAGCGCTGCAATGTTTCTTTGCCTCTTCTTTCTATCGTTCTTGTCTTTGTCGGGATCTGACAGCAGATCTTTGTTCTCCTAACAGATTTCTCTGTTTGATTACCTTGATTTACTGCTGCTGGAGCCCCTGGTGGGAGCCACACACACACACACACACGCACACAGAAACACCTGCTTTACAGCACACACCTTATGCACAATTATGCAATAACATTGACTTCTTCTTTTCAATAAATCCAGGTATTTATTGTGACATTTCATTATTCTATTCTTTTATATGAATTTCAAACTACATAAATTATTATAAAATTTACAACCTCAATTTGCTACAAATACACATTATTGTATTGATATTGTATTTAAATGTATACACACACACACACACGCTAACCATATTTTATTAACATTAAAATACGGGCTGCATGCAACAAATTTATTTAAACTGCACATTTTATGCAGTCGTAAATGTTTCAGATGAAAAAAGCAGTAAAGCGACTTTATTTTTCATTTTAATATACAAAGAATGAATAAAAAATAGATGCACTGATGGAAGCACTGAAGTGCAGTAAATGTCATTTACATACTATAATTCGTAGTATATGAATATGGCAGTACACACCAATGCAGCACATGTTTACCATCTGAGAGAGAGCCTCAGAGAGACGTGGCATGTGTTTATAATCTCAGCGTCCAAATGTTTCTCTTGAGTCAGAACAGATGAAGAGAATTCTTCTGCTCTCACATCATCCTGAGATCCTGAGATCTCAGAAACATCAAACACACACTCTTCATCACGTCTGTCAGCACAGAGACCATCTGAACTGAACAAATCACAAAACTTTCCTTCAAAAACCACATTTAATTATAGATATATCTCCATTCAGTTCAAGATATTGGAAACCTAAATATTTAGATAGCCTTAATATCACATTTCATATGTATATTTAATATATATTTATATAAATTTATATATATATATATATATATATATATATATATATATATATATATAAATTTATATATATATATATATATATATATATATATATATATTTTTTTATTAATATTTTTGTAATGTCATTACAAATTGCTTCTGAAATCAAAAGTTAGATAGGGATTAAAAAAATATATATATATATATATATATATATATATATATATATATATATATATATATATATATATATATATATATATATATATATATATGTTTGAGAAACATACTAAAAAATCACATCTTCATTAAAGCACACCTGCTTCACGAAGACTCTGCACTGAGCTCAGACCTGTTTGTAGATACAGCTCTCAGGCTGACCCTCAGAAGCAGAAATGACACTCATGTGTCCGTCCCCACAGCCTTATGGGTAATAGGCCACTCTTTGCCTTGTTCCTTCTCAAAATCAAACAGCTCAGCAAAGCACTTGAAACACACAAAGAGAGAGCAAACACTGGAAACTAGGAGAAAAAACAAAGCATAAACATCAGTCAGTCTTTCATCAGAGTCCGTTTGGCTCATTTAGATCATTTAGAGTAGTTTTGCATTCTTTGCATTTTGCAGGGAAAAATTATTATCACAATCACACACACACACACACACACACACACACACACACAGGTGACGGATCTTTACTACAGGCTCTTTGTATTTGTGAACCCTTTCAAGGTATAGAGCTTTTGGCAAGTGACTACTGGCCTTCTAATTTAACCTAATTACTGTAGATGCCTCAGTCACACACACACACACACACACACACACACACTCACACACTCACTCCACCATGTGCAAACAGGCCAAATGAACTCACAACTCGACAAACACAACAGATGCAACGATGTCGACCAGTTTGCGCTTCAGTTTGCATCAGGGCATTTTCATGATGTGCTGGCGTAAAACTATGAACATAAAAGAACAGAAGAAAAGAAAAGAGGATATAAAAATGCAAAATAGAAAACAATATTAGTTAATAATATTACAATATTAAACAAAAAAAGTATCAAACAAAAATACATTTAAATGAAAATAAAATATCATAGGCATAAAAGTAACAAAGAAAAACTAAAATAAAAAGAATATAACAATAAAATGTTAAACTACTAAAATAATAAACCAACAATGTAAAAATACAATACATAGACGTAAATTAGGAATAAAAAAGGAAAAATAATATGACAAAAAATAAAATAAAAATAAAATGTTAAACTATCACGAAAATACAATAAATTTAAATGAAAGAAAGTAAAAATACAAAATAAGACAAAAATAAAATAAAATGACAAACTATCGTTTATATATATATATATATATATATATATATATATATCAATATAAATTGAAAAAGAAAAATAAATAATAAAATAAAGTAAAAAGAAAAGAAAAACAAAAGAAAAGAACAAATTCACATATATTAAAAATATTAAACCAAATATTTTTAATTAAATAATTAAATTCATAGAATACAAATTAAAGAATAAAGTAGTGAAACAACATTGTAAATTCTGTTCAAAGAAGAAAAGAACTGAAAGGTGTGTCAGTGGGGTCATGTTCGTGGTCTCCAGTCAATCACTCACCGAGTGTGTGTGTGTGTGTGTGTGTGTGTGTGACCACAGAAGTACTCGAGGAGAAAATGGGCAGCAGAAGATGGCTGTCATCAAACTCTGTCTCCCTTAGTGATATTCTAGCAGCCTTTCACGGCCGCGACGATCCGAATTGGTCGGTCACAATGACAGCAGCAGATCGATTGGTCGGCCGGGTGACGGCGTTGGAGATCGATTGGCCGCTCGGGCCGGATTGGAACCTTCGCCGCAGAGCCAAATAAAATGTTCCGCATCCCATTGAATCCAGCGCTCTGGATTAATTCGGCATTCCATCCAGACATTAGCACCATCAGCGCACTCGGATCGATCCGCTATCAGCTCAACCTCCAGCATCGGCCAAATCAATTTCAAGGATTACCAGCAAGATTGGAAATCTACAGGAAAGGTTTAAGCATTGCCCACGACTCCGGGCGAGAGCCGGAAAGGTAACAGGAAGCAAAGTCGAGCGAGGGAGCAGATGAGACAGCCGTAATCGAATGATTGTAGAAAACGAGATCCGTCGAATCACGGGCTGGACACGAGCCAACTAGCACACGGACGCATGATTAACCGTCTATAAATAATCAATTGATGCTAATAATTAAAGAATTTCAAGACAATCAGAAAGCTCACACACGCAAGCAGCTATTCCACATATAATAACTATATTTCCAGCGTTTCCAGCAAATAACCATTAAACAGCTTTTTTAAGAAACCCATCCCAAGCATTTACCATCAAGTAGATTCAAAATATGCAACATAAAACTTTAGTCACACAAATATTTTGGTTTACTAATTAAAAGAAGAGATGGAAGATTTTTAGACTACTTGAGTACTAATACTGCACCAAAATTTCCTTATATATATATATATATATAACATATATATAGATCATATATCATATACCTATAATGAAACTCTTATGAACTTATGAGCTAATGCACTAGCTATTACTGAATATTTAATTTCATGTATCAAATATTGTAAAATAAGACATAAATACTGATATAGTGCCCAACATTACAGGAAAAAAATAAATAAATAAATAAAAAAATAAAATACACATTCAGTGCATACAAAGTAATAGAAAAAATTGCACTAAATATTTATATATAAAATATAAATATAAATATAAATATATATATTTATATATTAATTCATTAATGATAATTATGTAAATAAATATTAATATATTTTGTAATTTATATAAAAAGCAGTAGATCATATTTAATTTTTATTTCTATTCATTCACATCACATAAAATATTTGCCTTTGAGCACATGATGAAACACACTTTCTAAACACAGCAAACTTTATAAGCTAATGCACCTCACAGTAATAAATATAGAAATGAATAGCTGATAATTATTAGATCGTCAACAAAATAATCAAATAAACATTCAATATATTTTCCAGCAGTATATAGGGTGCAGAAAGAAAACATATTAACATCAGGAAAAAAAAAAAAGCTGTGTCTGTCGTGACCGTGACCTCACACACACACACACACACACACACAGTCACTGTAATCGTGCTTTGCTGCTTTTTAGACGAACTATTTTACAAATCACAGTCAGACTCGACTGGCAGGACAAACTCAATCATAAAAACACACAACATCCTCAAGGCAGAAACAAATTCTAGCAAGCACAGAGTAAACGATAGCTGCAAGGCATGTAGGGACACACACACACACACACACACACGTGTTACCAAAGAAGACAAAGTGGACATTAAATAAACAAACCAATCAGGCCGGTCACAAACCAGACATGAGAAAAAGCTAAAACCACACACACACACACACACACACACACACAGACGTGACCAGAAGTCGAATAAAAAAGAATCACCAACAAGAGCACCATTTTAATAAGAAAGCGAAAATTACATAATTGAAGAGGCGAGTCTGAATCAGCAGGAGCAATCCTCTCAGATACAAGAAAGAGGCGTTTGAGGTCAGGTGTTGATCCTGAGCTGAGTTCGCTCAGTGAGAACTGCAGACATGCTTTGACGTTCAGTGAGGCTGGTTTGTCAGGCTAATCAAGTCCTGTGTTACGGTGATAAGCGGCCCTTCAATAAAGACGGGATGCGGTGTCAGGTGAAAGACATGTTTGCTATTTGCAGTCGAGTCATTTACTTGAACAGGGCACAAGAGCACCAGCGCTTGCTGTTTCCTCAATGTTTCTGTATTTCTAACAAGTAGCTGTGATTCACTTGGAGTTAGCTTTTAAAACGCACGACTAATAATCACCAATACATCTGTAGATCTCCAATCTCGTAATTCCACACTAATCAGAATAGGCAGCTGGATTTTTATTGAAATCATCATTTGAAACCAATCCTGGCGAGATCAAAACAAAGCAAAGATGCCGCAGGCCTTTATCGTACTTATCCCCGAAGTCTGGGTTCTGTAGGACATCTTTGGGATATCGCCATGACCTTTCCGAAACAACGGCAGCGTTTGTTCACTTAGTGCTGAACGTTCCGGTCGCTTTGTTTGTGTGTCACGAAACTTTGCCGCTCGATGTTCGTGATGGACGACTGCATGTGATGCACGCGCGCGGGCTCAGTTCTGCATGTGTAAGCGAGCACGCACGCACGCCGCCACCGCATACCTTCCTCGCGCTCCGAGCCGTGCTCCAGAACGGTTGCTGACATCGCGTCGTCCTCGCGCATGGACCAGAAATAGTGGCACTTTCAAACGGCTCACTCGTCCGCTCGCCATGAGCACGGAGCACCAGAGCGGGACGAGAGCCAGCGCTGTCCCGTCTCCGGAATCGGCGGCATGCGTGCTGTCTCGCACGCGCGGTCGGTGAGTGAACGCTGTCAAACGCGGAAGACGCCGGAGCTCGAGCTCGCCGGGACGCATCTCCTCAGTCATGTCGGACCGCGCTGTGCGGGACCCAATCTGCATGTTCTGCCTCCCTTTAATCCTATCATTTATACGGCATGAAGCGTGGCTCTTTTTGCGTGACGATGCTATTAAGCTGGTGTGGCTGATCGCCTCTCTCCTCCTCGGTGATGCGCACGAGTAGTGCGCCCCAGCACCCTGGACAGTTCCGCTACAGTTCGCCCTGCGCTCTATTAAACCGATCAGCGGCAAGTGTTGAACAGTAATAGCTGCTACCGCATTGATTTATTAACGACATTGGTGTCTGTTAAAGCAGGTTGGTTTATAGCGCATTAGCGATTAAATGTCATTACATTACCATAGTGATCAATTCTGGTCTCGTCTTGAGATAGCAACCTCAAGAAGCACAAGTAAGTGAGGAAAAAAGCATTATAATAAGATTGCGTTAACAGCTGTGGTTTAATCTTGGCTCATATTACATCAAACCCTGCAGTTATTATTATCTTTACTTTATTATGATTAATGACGTTCACAACATTATTTACTGTGAGTATAGTGTGTATTAGCGTGTAAATGTACAGTCACGTCGTCATTTTGTTCATAACAAGCTGATTTTAACACAAGTATCAGTATGCTTTGTAAAGCCTGTGAGTTGCATCCCACTGGATTATTGCGTGTCACTCTATGCATCCCTTAAAAGGCACCAGTCCAGGAAACTCAACTACTAATTGAAAATTGAAGCCGACTATACTATATTTCAAGTAAATTTGCCATCATCTGTGCTTCCTTACTATCACGCTCCAGTGCTTTTTTTCTAATGTGTATTTAATGGCGACCAGCAGTCTGCCAGCCTTTAGAGTTAAAGACCTTTTTTACTTGTAATATCTGTAAAATCGTATAACATCTTCGCCAAGATATGTTTTGGGCAGGTTATTAGCTCTGTTTTGATTACAAATTCACGAAGCATCACGTTTTCTTTGCAGATATGCATAGTGAATTGTAAACATAACTAAGAGTAGCCAAGTAGATTTTGAGTTCATGTTGGCATTAAAGATTTAAAGATGCTGAAACGCTAATTTTGACTCTTCAAACACACATAAAAAGCAGACACGTAATGTGTTTTTAGATATTCCAAAAAGCCACTATGGCGGTAGTTGTATTCTGAAATGTGCCGTTGTTGCTATGCCGTATAATGCTTTGCCTCTTTATTGCGTCCAAACACTCCTTCATTCGGAGCCAATGGCAATGAGGGTCAAGCGTCCATCCTCCTCATTGTGACTCTACTCTGCCGAAGCTTCGCACCACAGATCTCCATAACTAACACAGTGAAACCCAAACAGGAGGTCAGGGAGGATGTGTGTACAAACAGATGTTGTTTACCGTCCAGACACCACTGCATGCGCAAAGAGAGTTGCTGCAGACTGACTCGTCTTCTGGTGATTTCAGTAGGCGTCCTTTATTAAGTTTCTATTCCAAAGTGACCTTCGTCTGTGCTCAGAATGGGCTCCGATGTGAAGATCGCTGGCGTTCGGCGAAGCAGGAATGACTGGTGAATGAGACGGCGGCGGTGTGAGGACATGAATAGCTGCTTTTGAATAGCTTTAACAGCTGACAATTATGTACCATTTTACATATTGCTCACGATATATGTATGTGTGACCATGAATTTTACTTTTACACTTAAATATAAAAACAATTTATAGGCAATTAAGTAAAAATTGACGATTTTTTCTGACCAATTACAGAGTTTGACAGAGTGGCTCCACAGAACCCTACAAAAGGCCATTTCTCGGGCATCATGACATTACTAATCAAGACCAACAGAAAATAAATAAAGACATTTTCCAAGCTGTACGCTGGGAGAAAGCTTTGCCTCGACTATTGATTTAATTTATGTTTTGGAGCTTTCATGATTAATTAGATTGCAACATGGAATATTAAAAAGGTGATTTTCCTTAACCTACCGATACGAACGCCGAAACGCCTGTCAGACAAAGGTGCTCAATCAGAGCTCATCAAACAATATCACTTGTGAAGTATATGACACAGAGGTGGTTTATTTATTTGTTTTATTTTTTGTAGTGTTTTTGACTCAACACGTGATGTGCATGTCTCACACCTCGTGTTAGTAGATCTATTCAGTGCACGAGGAGGCTTTCTACCGTAGTCCTATCTCACTCCCTTTCTCACAACATGTGCAGCTCTAGTTCATTACCCGCTGCTCCAGATGTATATTCAGTACAATCCTTACATGTCCTCACATTACAATAACAGCAGGAACAGCAGAGCCTATAAATCCTCCGAAAGGCAGGCAGTAATCTTGATGAGTGTGTTTGAATGCTGCCAGGTTAAATCCTCACCACCAATTTGGCAGAGAGAAGAATCATCTGTATATTTGGGCTCCTCTGCTCTTCGTTTGTGGAGTGAGAAAATGGGGCTATTTGGAGAATTCTATTTAATGATCCATTAACATGAACTAAAAAACGCCATATTCAATCAATAATAAAACAATTAATAATGAACTAATATTATATCATTAAAAGAAAAAATGCTCACCCAAACTCATCCTAATCAACCAAGACTAGGATGAGTTTGTTTCTTCTCATCAGGTTTGTAAGAAATGTGTCTCTGCATCACTGTGCCAAGCAATGGATGCTCTGAAGTAAATGGTGCCGTCGGGCGAGGTCAAACAGATGATAAAACACCACAATAATCTGGCCTCAGTCCTTCCAGTTGTAGCCCGAGAAGACAAAGTGGGTGTGTTTTTAAGACTTACCAGTTCAATATTTTGTCTGAAGTCTGGTGAAGAATATCAGTGAGAATGTAGCATTTTTGAGTATCTCCCCAGAATGATTTTTTTTTATAGTTATCACCTTTGATGTATATTTATGCCATTAGTATTTAAGAATTATTTAAAGATTACGTTTAGATAGTGATTTAATGTTTTCCCTCGATCATTTTCCTCTGAATTTTATCAAACAGATAACAGCAATAGTTTTGTTCTGCTTTGTGTGCACTGTAATATCACCAAAACATTGTGCCTCTCGAATAAAGAAACAAACCATTAAGTGGATTTTGAGTTGATATTGACATGCTTCTGGCGGTAGAAAGCCTGGCTGTGCGTGGCGCAGGAGTCTCACATGAGCGGCTGACCTTCACTCTGTCGGACTCATTCACCTGGTCCTCCTGACCTTCTAGACATAACCAACATATTGATCTGATCTTTTCACTGTGTATGGGTCCTACAGAGCCTAGGATCATTTTTATATAAGCTTTCCTCAGCCAGGAATCCCTGAAGATACTTGATAACCGGATGTACAGAAACACTGTCGTCAAACAGCATCTAAATAAAAACACGTGTAAGCATAATCGCTGTATGTTGCCTGAAACAAGCCCAGGACTTTTAAGACCTGAGCTCTTATTTTTCTCCTGCGGTTCCTATAGCGGCTCTTCTTTCTTTGGCTCTGAATGGCAGATTAAGTGAGAGGTGAGGGTTCAGAGATGATCTCTGTGTACACACTTAATCACAGCCATCACATCACACTGATTGCAGGTCTGTTGCCAGCTTTGCTGCTCAGAAGAGGCTCTTCAATCTGTCTCTCGCACTGGCTTTGTGAGATAGACTTTTGTTTAACCATCCTCCTGTATTTGATAGAAATAAATAAATAAAACTCATTAAAGAATGGTTGCTCAAAATGACAGTTTAAATTTATTATCATTCTTTATTACCATGTTATTACTGCATATTTTTCTCAATTAAATTGTAAAAGTTCTTACAAATTACATTTTAAAATTCATGACAAAATTTATGGAACATAAATTTGCAATATCAATTGGATTTTCAACTTTGCTCAAAAAACACATTCCCAGCTTTCGTATTAGTATATTACTTTTGAATAAAATATTTATTATTGCAAAAATTAAAGATTTTGTATCGATGATGAATTTTCACATACAGTGATCCATCGGTAGGTGGCTTCTAAAATGACTTACTTCGCCATTGTTTATATTTTGTTTACAAAATTCAGCGGACTAAACAAGATTAAGCTCTTATCACATGCCAGTAGTATTCCTTGTTCTTGCCAACATTCTTAGACATCATTCCTTGTTCCCAATATAATCCTGCATATTATGGTCATTGGCCACAGTTAACTTGTTGTCAACATTGTGAGTCTTTTCTAACAGCAAAGCGACAGTCAGCATTCGGGAGGTCACACGGTATCTAAGGCATATAAGTCTGTAAAGAGAACACAGGGCCTTCAGACTACGAAGGCCGCCTGTTCAACTGGGTTTATTGGCAACAGGCGTGGCTGATGATTTGTCATGTGACACAACCTGGTTGAGGTAGATTAAATTAAATTCATCCGTCAAGCATTCCGTCTCTCAGGAAACTAAATTGTCCTGCCACACGTGCAGAGCTGTTTCTATTTGCGCATCAGGTCAGAATTGAATGAGATGGTCTCTGGCGTGCTCAGTGATTTGCTGTGTGTTCGCGTACGAGATATGCCATCCATCACTACACTGTGCGGTTTGGGTGGAGACGTCCATCATCACTGCCTGGGCTGATATGGCGGCATTTTGAATTAGCATATAAGTAGTTTCTGTCTATTTTACTGAATTGATGCCTTGAAAGAAAAAGGCTGTATGTCAATCAAAGCATTTTATGTGTTCGAAATGAAAACCGAGCAAATAGCATCGGTACTCTTTACCCAGACATCCAATGCTGGCCAGTGCGCGAGTCATTATCCACGAACCGTTCGTTCAGAGTGATCCAATCACAGCCATCCATTCAGGTCATCAATCGCAGCCGTTGAATGAGTCATCCAGTCACAGCCATCAGAGTCATCCAATCATAACCGTCAATCAAGTCATCCAATCACAGCCATCCATTCAAGTCATCCAATCACAGCTGTCCAGGTCAGAGTGATCCAATCACAACAAATCAATCAAGTCATCCAATCATAACCCGTCAATCAGTGTCATCAATCACAGCATCCAACCAAGTCGACCTAATCGCGCCGTCAATCAGGCTTATCAATCAAGACATCAATCAAGTCATCCAATCACAGCCATCATTCAAGTCATCAATCACAGCTGTCCAGTCAGGAATCATTTAAATTACAACCGTCCAATCAAGTCATCCAATCACAGCGGATGGATGAGGTATCAATTACAGCCATCAGAAGTCGTAATCATAACCGTCAATCAAGTGTCGATATTGACCATTCAAGTCAGTCCAATCCACAGCTGTCAGTCCAGGTGGTCAATCACAACGATCAATCAGAGTCATCCAATCACAACCGTCCAATCAGTGTCATCCAATCACAGCTGTCAGCAGAGTCATCTAATCGCGGCCGTCCAAATCAGACTTATCCAATCAAGACATCAATCAAATTCATCCAATCACAGCCATCCATTCAAGTCATCCAATCACAGCTGTCATTCAGAGTGATCCAATCACAGCCATCCAATCAGAGTCATCCAATCACAGCCGTTGAATAAGAGTCATCCAGTCACAGCCATCCAGAGTCATCCAATCATAACCGTCCAATCAGATTCATCCAATCATAACCGTCCAATCAGATTCATCCAATCACAGCCATCCATTCAGAGTCATCCAATCACAGCTGTCCAGTCAGAGTGATCCAATCACAACCGTCCAATCAGAGTCATCCAATCACAGCTGTCCAACCAGAGTCATCCAATCACAGCCGTCCAATCAGACTTATCCAATCAAAGACATCCATTCAGAGTCATCCAATCAGATCTTTAGTTTAATTTAAAGAAAGAAAGAAGGAGAGAAAGAAAAAGGAAAAAACTTGTTTTCCTTGGCATGCTCTGTGTGTGAATTTAGGATATTTAATGAAAAGGAAACAGGAATGGTGAGTAATGAATAATCAGACTAATTCCCAGCATGCACTTGTTTTCTGTGGCACTTGTGTTTCAAATGAATGAACCACTGATGGACGGAGTGGGTGTGATTCAAAGTCAGCTGGAGTTTCACAGGAAACCATTCATATTTTAGGGGAAAAATTAAGTTATAGTAATCAAAGTTGATTGTTTTGAAAAATAAGGCAATCAGAATAAAGCCTTTTAAACACGTTTTCACTCCCTACTCGTCACATATTGCTGCCTGGTCAGGACCCTTTGTAACGTGTCGAGTGTCAGGGAAGATATAGAGTCCACAGGTTTAACACATGCAGGCTTTTTAATGAATGGAGGGAGACGCACATCACACACACTTTAAGTTACTTTAAGGACAGACAATACAAGACAAACCAGAACACTGAAAAACACTCCGGGAGAACTGAAAACGTGCACTTCCTCCTTTGCTTTAAATAAGACACCCTGGCGTCAATATGCCAATGCAGGAAACTGGGAATTTCGGTGTGATTTTTGTTACCATGAACAGTCGCAAAAGTTTCATGTACACATTTACAATCATGTAACACAACCTCTTCCCATAAATCTGTCATTTGTCAATAAAACACGAGATGTAACAGGCAGATACACCTACCATCATTATTTATTAATATTCCAAGTCTTCGAGGCAAAAGGATTGATTTCTGATAGCTGATTTCCGTCCGCCGTAAAGCTCTTCCTGTTTGCTGCAAGTCTCTGTGTGCAAAATGCCGAATCGGCCTCGGTTGTGAAACGTGATTGGCTCTTTAGCGTCTCGACATGCTATTGGCTCGCGTAAGTCTCGGATCGATTGTATCTTTTTGAATGAGATGTGAGCAGGACCAAGTGACACCAACAGGCCCAGACCAAGCGGCAATACGTGGCGACTTGGGTGTGAAGCGTGTTGTTTTAAATCGACCGATATTCATAAGCGGCGAACACCCTTTACTAATCACCGTGTGTGTCTGTAGAATATCGTATGCTGTCTTTGTGTGTGAGATGAATCTGAGTCTTTCACACGCTTTATATTGTGCTCTCGTTCGGCTCCAGGCTTCAGGGATGGACTCAAAGCGAGCGACCTTCCCGCTCCATCTGTGATGTACACGGATGAAAGAATACAACACATTAGGGCAGCGCTCAAAAACGACTCCTTTAAAAGTAGCTGATATGTGAGCACAGGGACGGCTTCACTCCATCAAGATCAAGCTGACATCTGAGAATATGCTCCAGGAAAATAATCTAATGCAGCGGCCGGATAAAAACAGGACAAAACAAAACCGTAATATCCTGTGAGGGGCAGGATAAGATGCTTGCCAAAATAACAGCACCTTAATATAAAAGCAACTTCCCGTTTAATATAAAAGCACCATCCCGTTTAATCATGTTTACAGTAATCCTGTCATAAACGGAAGTCTATTGGGAAATGCATTTTAGAAGCGCTGCTTAAAGTTGTGTATTTATTTTATATGTTATTTTTACTGTATTTATTTTTACTTTCATCCTGCCCAAAATTGCCTGATTAAATGTTTATAGTATGGTGAATTATAATGAAAATAATAAAAATTTTAAATAATATAAAACAATTTGACAAAGACAAATTGTACAGTCATTTTATAGCTACTGCCCTCATAAAAATGCACTTGCGTGTAAAATTCTAGCACACTGTCTGACAACAAATGTTTTAGAGAAACGCATATCTTTCACTCGCAGTTATTGTCCTCCATCTGTTCGGCGCACACTCAGTTCATCCAAACTGCTAATATAAAGATGGAGGATATACCAGTGAGAAAACTGCACAAATCGATTGCATTGCATTAAGAAAGAAAGTCATAAACGTCTGGGATGACTTAATTTTCACTTTGTGACGCAGAGGTTAGAAACATATTCCAAACAGGATACGAGAAATCGAGTTATAGAGTCTTTATAGTAATTCCGTGTTGATGGAGATTAGCATGGACAACGTTTCCCAGTTCTGAAAACTTCGAAAAGCGTCATCGTTCGGTTCAGTTCAATGCAGTCGATGTTCCGAGGTTCATCAATACCGAAACGCGCTTCCTGATTTGATCATTAGCTTGTGTTACTGAAAACAAGACGGTGACCTATTGTTCAGGTTAATGAGAGAAATCAATCACAAAGTCAGACATCTGACCTGCGCTTTGGGTCAGAGCCGGTGATGATCATCTTGACTGCAGTGCTGCAAATCACCGGAGCCGTGTGTGTGTGTGTGTGTGAGGAGCTGATGTTCTTTTCCACCTCCAAATTACATTAGCAGAAACGGTAATGGTAGCTCGCTGTTCTCTGTCTGCTCGCGGTACTCACGCTATCACACAGGCAACACCTGACCAGCGCAAGAACACTCCATTAGAAAAACAAACAGGGTCTTTACGGACAACCCAAGGCGCAGAGCTTAAGCGGGTTTCCACTTTCCCCCGAGCGCGGCACACAGACCCTGATGTTTGCTCAGCCGCCGCTGATAAGCCTGTTTGTGAAACAATAGACAGGAAAGCATGTTCTTACAAATGTTGTAGAGCAATAATGTTCGCGAGCACGTGTACAGATCACCTTTGCACATGTTTCATGCAAACCTGAGGAGTCCGTGCGAGGTCAGGCCTGCAGCTCAGTGAAGAAGCAACAGTGACGCTGAGGCTTTCTGACAGCGCAGGCTCTTAGCAGAGAGGTGTGAGGTGTGAAAACGAGCCCTGTCAGATTAAAACATCTCCATGTGGAGCGAGGATGTCCCTGCTTGATCCCCGACGCGTTTAGCCATGAGTTTAGCAAATTCAGATATGCGTTATTCGTGGCAAGATGAGAGTCGCTCGTTCTTCCTGTGCTTATGCCGTTATTTTCTTTCATGTGGGCTTTTAGTTTGCAGTCTCTTCAGCTGCTGTTATTTGTTAATTATGTGTCTAGTTTAGCTTCTTGTTTTCTTTTATATGTATAGCCTTTGGTTTCTTCAGTACTTTGTTCTTGTGTCTTTCTTGTTTTTCTTGCCTCGTGTTTGTTCTCTTCTTGTTTAGCCTCATGTTTTAGTGTTGCTTGTAGTTTTAGTTTTTTTACTAAGCTTTAGTTGCTGTTCGAGCATATAAAAAAACATATGCAAGGTTACGAGTCCACTGCAGAAGTTAATACTGTATTTGTTCTAAAAATACTTTTAATGGACTACAAAAAACGGCTTGTTTGGACTACAGCTCAGTTCTTATTGTGCTAGAGATCACAAACCCCATGCATATTGTGCATATAGTGTATCATTTGAATCAAATCCGTTATCAGCCCCATGATGGAAAACAAAAACATAAGCGGCATATTATAAGCGGCTCTTACTCACAGTGCTTTAAGAAATGGAGCATCATTTGTGAAAAATATATTTATTTCATTTATTGGTTTATAAGAACTAACCGGTGCAAAAGCCCCAACTAAGCCAGTAAATTAATAAGACACAGATGAACATAATGCATAACCAGTACCAAAAAACTGAATGAACAGCGTGACCCCCCTCGTTCGGGTCAGCAGATCCTCATTTGTGTTCTTAAGAAATAAAAAGGTTACCAAAACGAGTACAACTCCCAGATCAGCTGCGACGCCAGCAAAGACAATTTCATTATCGAGTTGAATCCTGTTGGCAGGCTCAGCGACGGCAATGAAAGGCACGCCGGTTCAATACCCTCTTCAGAAAGCAGGCTTAATCAGACATCTGCCGAATAAATAACGCTCTCATAAAGGCTATTTTACAGCACTCAAAACAAACCGTGCATTAAACACAACCTGAGATATAAAACCAGAGAGCAAAAGGTGCCTAGATATCCTCGTTTGAAAGAATATTGCTGGCTCTCGTCCACCAAGTAGCTGTGCACGCAACTCAATCAATGAAAAGGCCATTAAGCTTAACAAACCTGCAGGATCTATAAAGCTTCTATTGACTCTCGAAAATAAATAAAAGCCCAACCGGAGTAACGGCTCGGAAACATTTACCCCTGCATATATGCGTGACAGTTTGAGCCCCTGAATATAACTCTGGAGCTTGTCAACCTGAGATGTAATAGTTCGTAAACCACTTGTAATTGACGACACACAACAGTGCTTAGTTCAAACTCTAATCCCGCTGTGATAATCGAGTCGTTCTGAAGGCCTTGGTGAGCAGGTTCACGAGGGGTTCTTCAGGGTTGGCGATCTGGACCTTCGCACATGTGCATCTAATAGCACTAATGGGGTTTTTAGTGGTGAACAAAATAAAGAAACGGGGCCATCGACTTCCAGGAGGACAAAAATATTTTAACAGCAGTAAAAATCATATTATATATACTCCAAATGTTGTCCCAGCAAGCACTGCAGCATGAAGAAATGATGCACTTACTGTCGCTTTATTGTTGATTGTTTTGCTGCCTGTTAACTTTATTTCAGCTTTTCTTTTGTTGCTTAGTTATTGTTAGTTAGGCTAACTTAATGTGCACATGCATATTTTTTACATTGTATTTATATTTTTGCACCTGCATGTAATCCCTGCTGTAATTGATTTATAATTACACTGTTATAAACACATCCCTTAAACCTACCATTACCACCAAACCTGTCCCTAACCTTACCCGCATCCACCTCAATAGCAGCAAAAGTGCTTTGAAATACAATATAAACACAATGAGTACATTGCACTTCTTCCGCAACTGGACATGAGTGAGAAATTCGGAAGAGTTATACCGTATTTGCAAAAGAGCACCTGTGTGGGTCACGTTAACCCGAGTCTGACTCAACACTCTCAGTCTTTCCACTGGATTCTTTTCCTCTAATTGCTCCTCTTCAAGTAAGCACAAAAATTAAATATCAGTCACAGCCGTGAGCACATGGTCG
Source organism: Puntigrus tetrazona (assembly GCF_018831695.1). Lineage (NCBI taxonomy): Eukaryota > Metazoa > Chordata > Actinopteri > Cypriniformes > Cyprinidae > Puntigrus > Puntigrus tetrazona. The sequence goes on along the minus strand of NC_056711.1, from coordinate 2,518,522 downwards.
CTTCGGCTCTTAATTGCTTTACTTAGGCTTGTTCTCTTTGCTGTGTTTAATTGGTTGTCATGACGAAGTTCACATGCAGCAGCGAGGGGGGGAAATCGCAGAAGCCACCGTGACAAAAGAAGATGAGAACGGACGCTCCCACATCCAGGCGAGCCACGTCGGCCGAGCTCTGCCGTGGGTTTCGGTCCGGACATGTGCCTTCTGCTGTGATGGACACGTGAGGTTTCATCTGACCGATGCCACCTGATGTTTCTGCGGCGTAGGGACGGTACAGGCTGAAAAAAACTAACACTAGAAAATACACACATATATCTATATATATATATATATATATATATATATATATATATATATATATATATTAGGGCTGGCTAGCGATTTTTATACAGTTAACTACAATCCCACATCAAATCTGACTGAGAAAGATCATTTAAAATCATTGATGTGCTAATCCATCAATCAATCACTTTTATTTATGTAGAGTTTTTACCAATACAGTGTCAAAGCACTGAGCGGTATCCAATAGGAGAATAGAGAGATGGTAATGTCACCAATTTGGACTCCTTTGGTGTTGTTTTCACCTCTCATGTGCTCTGCGTGACCCACTTTCTTAATCGTCTCATTGTGTTCAGGTGTGTCTCGTTCAGTTGTGTCAGTTACCTAGTGTTTATAAGCCCAGTTTGTTTGAGTTCAGTTGGTTCGGTCTTTCTGTCTGTCTTCCTGCCTTGCCTGTATGTTTCTTTGTTTGAGAGTATTTCCTTGCCGAGTGCTCTTTCTCCCTGAAGCACTCCGTGACCGTATAATGACTAGATTAAATATTTTATCATCTCTAGAAATTCAGTGTCCCCGTAAATCCTCAAACGTCAAATCTGGCTCCATATAGGCCTGGTTTCAGGCAGGGGTCAGCTTAAGCCAGAATTAGGTCATAGTTCAGTTAGGATATTTTAAGTGATTTTTATAAACATGCCTTAGAAGAAAGCTACACTGGTGTGCATCTTAAGACAAAACAAAGGCACGGACATGTTTTAAGATCAGTCAGTGCAGGTTTTTTTC